>NW_015505653.1:497265-511376 GCF_001515645.1 Sinocyclocheilus grahami
GTGTCCTCTTTTGGAAGGCCAAACAAAGTAGTTTCGCTTTCACAACGAAACACACGGCGGGCTAGAGTGAGCAGAGATTGGAGGCCTAGAGTGAGTGGAGGCCGGCTTCAGTGGGCAACCACATCCGATCCGGCGATCGACAGCGTGAAGTTGATGTATTTCCTCAGTGACCAGCACGGATCAGCTCCAGGCATGACGAAGCAGATATCGTCCTCTTTTGGAAGGGCATGACATGGAGGAGGCAGCAACAACAATACTACAGCGAGAATAAAAGTTACGCCTTCTTTCTTTGCGTGAACATTTGGGCGGCGTTATGCAAATCTTTCCACATAGTGACGTAGACATGTGGGGCCGTGTTAGAACGAGCCGTTTTAGGTAGGCGTGGTTGACTCTTAACTTTTATAAAGAATATCTCTTTGGATTTGAGACTTTAGTCTTTGCAACTTTACAGATCTTCTTTATGCACCAAGAGCTTGTAACACTCCAAAGAGAAAGGAAAAATTTAAATCACATCATATGACCCCTTTAACATTGTTTTCCACTTGCTGCCTTTGTGTTACAAAAATATTGCAGCAGCAACCTAAATTGCTTTAACATATTTATCAGTAAAAGGGACAGGAAATTCCAGACAGATGCTATATACATGCATATTGTGGGAACTGTTAAGTGGCGTACATGTGTTTGACTCCCATCCATTAGGAAATCATCAGTGCAGCAAACAAAAACCTTTTAGTGCGTTTAGTGAGCAGAACACTTAGGATTGCTCCAGAGGAACCGTCCCTGCAGCGCTGTATTATGCTTGTTACAAATTGTATTTTTTTTAGTCGGGTCTACACTACTCTATTTTTTTTTAATTCAACAAGGATGCATTCAAATATAAAGTTCTGTCACAAAACGCTAGATGGCGCAGGCCGATAGGTGCTAACTCAATCTGATATAATCACTTCATCATTCACATGGCACAGCTGATTTCTTTCTTTCACATCAGCAGCCAATGAGCTTGCTGCTCTACATTCAAATACTTGTGCTAGTGCTTGCTGTAGCAGTTGCAGCGCGCTTCAGAAACCCTCCACCTTCCCCAGCTCCACCTGTATTGATCTGTTTGGGGGTAATTTCATGTATGTTACATATGGGGGTTATTTCATGTATGTTAGATGTGAGATATATATATATATATATATATATATATATATATATATATATATATATATATATATATATATATATATTAGAGGATTAGAGGGCTTTAACATATTTATCAGTAAAAGGGACAGGAAATTCCAGACAGATGCTATATACATGCATATTGTGGGAACTGTTAAGTGGCGTACATGTGTTTGACTCCCATCCATTAGGAAATCATCAGTGCAGCAAACAAAAACCTTTTAGTGCGTTTAGTGAGCAGAACACTTAGGATTGCTCCAGAGGAACCGTCCCTGCAGCGCTGTATTATGCTTGTTACAAATTGTATTTTTTTTAGTCGGGTCTACACTACTCTATTTTTTTTTAATTCAACAAGGATGCATTCAAATATAAAGTTCTGTCACAAAACGCTAGATGGCGCAGGCCGATAGGTGCTAACTCAATCTGATATAATCACTTCATCATTCACATGGCACAGCTGATTTCTTTCTTTCACATCAGCAGCCAATGAGCTTGCTGCTCTACATTCAAATACTTGTGCTAGTGCTTGCTGTAGCAGTTGCAGCGCGCTTCAGAAACCCTCCACCTTCCCCAGCTCCACCTGTATTGATCTGTTTGGGGGTAATTTCATGTATGTTACATATGGGGGTTATTTCATGTATGTTAGATGTGAGATATATATATATATATATATATATATATATATATATATATATATATATATTAGAGGGCCAAAGATGAAAATTGATTTTTAGGCATCAAAACAATAAAAGTTTAATACAGCTTTAAATTTAGTTTTTTTTTCTGTACATTAGAATGTGCCATGTTTACATTTTTTTTTCTGAGCAAAAACTAATGAGTATCATACATTTTTACCATGATTTACAAAAGACACCCATTGAAATATAATTCAGTCTAATAATAGTTTAAATACCAGAAAAATCTTGTCAGGTATATTTAGAAGAAGATGGCATTGTCATTTTAAATCTTTACCAATCTTTGCCCGCTATCCTTCAAACCTAGGTTTTACCCAAGAAGTTTTTAATTATTTACAATATAATACATTTTGTATGATCACTTTTCCTTTTATATATTTTAATGAGTACAAGTCAGAATATATTCAAATAGAAAACAGCTATTTTAAATTGTAATAATATTTCACAATATTACTGTTTTTACCGGCATTTTTGCAGCCTTGGTGAGTATAAGAGACTGCTTTCAAAAACACAAAAAATCTCACAGATCCCAAATCTTTAAATAGTGTATGATTTTCATCGCAGATGATAAAACAGGTGAAAAATTTTGGCTTGGACCAATAAACAACCACACAAAACACACTAGTAACTGTATATCTGTCACATCTATGTTCAACCACGACCCGTGACAATATCAACCACTGAGAACACTTTTACAACCACATTGCAACTCCCTGACAACCACATACAGCACACTAGCTGTTAAGGAGTATGTAAGGAACACAGCACCCAGTTTTCTCATTCTTCTCCTCATTTTGTAATGCAAAAAATTAATAAAGTTTGATTAATAGAGCAGTTAGAGAGATCTGAAACACTGGAGCACATCTAACTAAACGCATTCAAAAATATACATATGCTATTGGTAATAGGAAAAGTCTGTGAGGCTGTTAATGTGATTTACTGTGCAAGCCAATAGAACACTTGTCATTAAGTGTGTTCATCTGAGAGGTTATTGTTTTTTTTTTATTTATAAGTTCTTTTAAATTATTCCAGAATTTACTGCTAGATTGGGCAGTGTTGTCTCTCTATCACGGATGGTGTCCATCTATTGTTTGTGTGTAAGAGCGTGTTGATTGCCTGAGTCAGTGAGGAGCAGAGAGCAGGAGACAGGACATCCTGAGCAGGGTTTGTGCCAAGCCGTCAGAGCCCTCAGGACCCAATGTGATGTCGGCTAATGGTTTGTGTGAAGACTCCTGGAAGGAGGTTTTTGGTAACAAGCACCAAGGATTTTTTTTAAGTGTAATTCTGGAAATTAATAAGATTTCAGGATTTTTGGTAAATTTGTACCAAATTTATGGTACAAAAAAGGTGACAGATGGTCAGATGTTTAAACACAACATGCCCTTTAGATCATTCGCAAATTATGCTGGATGATCATCACGCTTTGAACGTGGACCTCATGCAGCTGCTTTCATTAAACCAAACAGCGACATACTAAATACTAAGAAGTTCTTCTGAGCTTCACGGTAGTTTCTCAAACTTTTCACTTAAATTATGTTGAAAACTAATTGAAATGATTAGTTCTGGTCCTCAAATTGGATTGGTTGAATGGCTTTCCAAGACTGGTATGCGAGTTGGTACAGTGGTGACAAGTGAGTCACTGAATCTTTCATTCAACCATTTTGTTCAAAAATACAAATTAATTCAGGTACAAAATAAAAAAAGAAAGAAACTTGGAAAATCACGTCGAAAATTTACAGTGCAGTTCAAACTAAAAAATCTGGTAAGTTATGTTAATGTTTTTAAAGTAAGTCTCTTGTGTTCACTCAGGCTGCATATTGATCAAAAATACAGTAAAACATTTATATTGTGAATTTTTTTTACAATTTAAAATAGCTGTTTTTATATTTTAAAAGTGTAATTCTGGAAATGAATAAGATTTCAGGATTTTTGGTAAATTTGAACCAAATTTATGGTACAAAAAAGGTGACAGATGGTCAGATGTTTAAACACAACATGCCCTTTAGATCATTCGCAAATTATGCTGGATGATCATCACGCTTTGAACGTGGACCTCAAGCAGCTGCTTTCATTGAACCAAACAGCGACATACTAAATACTAAGAAGTTCTTCTGAGCTTCACGGTAATTTCTCAAACTTTTCACTTAAATTATGTTGAAAACTAATTGAAACGATTAGTTCTGGTCCTCAAATTGGATTGGTTGAATGGCTTTCCAAGACTGGTATGCGAGTTGGTACAGTGGTGACAAGTGAGTCACTGAATCTTTCATTCAACCATTTTGTTCAAAAATACAAATTAATTCAGGTACAAAATAAAAAAAGAAAGAAACTTGGAAAATCACGTCGAAAATTTACAGTGCAGTTCAAACTAAAAAATCTGGTAAGTTATGTTAATGTTTTTAAAGTAAGTCTCTTGTGTTCACTCAGGCTGCATATTGATCAAAAATACAGTAAAACATTTATTTGTGAATTTTTTTTACAATTTAAAATAGCTGTTTTTATATTTTAAGATGTAATTCATTACTGTGATGCAAAGCTGAATTTTTAGCATCATTTCTCCAGTCTCCAGTGTTACATGGTCCTTCAGAAATCACTCTAATATGGTGTTCAAGTAACATTTATTATTATCATCAGTGTTGAAAGCAGTGTTGGAGTTTACAAAATAAAAAAAATGACCACATTAGCAATAAACTGGATGTTGTTTTTCAATGCATTGAACTAAGTGTTTCATCTGTTGCAGTGGACGCAGCTTTTCGGCAGCTGCAGACTGATGTGGAAAATCACCTTTCAGATCAGCGGAGAGGAGAGCGTCTGCACAGCGGCGTTCAGGTGGGCATCGCCCGGAAGCACCAACGTGGGCAAGAGCAGCCTGCTTAACATGCTCAATAAGATCAATCTGTCTGAAATATTCAATTATGCTAAATCTGACATGCCAAATATAATGGCTTTGTGTTTAGCAAAATCCTTGCTTCATACAGAATAGTGGTTCTCAACTGGTTTTGCTTCAGGATCTGATTTTACACTTGATATTGTGTGTGTGGTGACCCAACAGCAGCATATTATCATACTGAAGTAAAAATAAAAATCCATAAAATCAAACACTGAAATGTATTTACTTAATAATAATTAATTAATTTACAAAACATAAGTATCTAAAAATATACAGAACTGTGCAAAAGTCTTAGTCCACTAGTATTTTCACCAACAAAAAAATGGTTTTAAGTCAGTTATTTCTATCTTTTGCTTCTGTATGTCAGTAGGAAAAATCAGTTACATTTCCAAATATTCCTTTTCCTATTAATTGTAATATTCCAGTGAGATTTTTGCTTGCAGAAGGAGTCTGACAGCAGCCAGTGCTCCACACAGAGATCTGATCTGATCATCATCCAGTCTATCTGTGATTACATGAAGAAACAGAACAAACTGAGACAGACTCAATCCAGAAGAACTGTGGCAACATCTCCAAGATGCTTCAAGAAACCTTCCTGCAAAGCTACCTGAAAAAATATGCGTAAGTGCCCTCAGACAAAAAGCTGTTTTAAACGTAAAGGGTGCTCACACCAAATGTTGATTTGATTTAGTTAAGAGAAAATAATTGATAAATCAAATCTATTTATGACATTATCTTTGAAAGCATCCTCACTTTACAGAATTCGTACACAAGTGCCTAAAACTTTTCACAGCACTGTAGCTTTGCAGGAAGGTTTCTTGAAGCATCTTGGAGATGTTGCCACAGTTCTTCTCGATTGAGTTTGTTTCAGTTTGTTCTGTTTCTTCATGTAATCACAGACAGACTGATGATGCTGAGATCAGATCTCTGTGTGGAGCACTGGCTGCTGTCAGACTCCTTGTGCAAACAAAAATCTCACTGAATTATTACAATTAATGACAAAAAGAGTGTTTGGAAATGTAACTAATATTTCCTACTGACACACTTCAGCGAAAGATAGAAATAACTGACTTAAAAGTTTTTTTTTGTTTTGGTGAAAATACTTAGACTTTTGCACAGTAGTGTATATTTATATATTATTTAATTATTAAATATATGACATATATATTTAATAATTAAATTATATAAACATATATCTGTATATATTATTAAATAGTAATATTTATTATAAATATTATTTTAACAATTTATGTCACATTTTTGAATTATTTAGTTATTTAAAATCCAATGAGTCACTGCACAAAGCACAGTTAGTACAAGCTGTTTATCTTTGCTGCACGTGAACCCACATTTAATCTGGATTGTATTTTCTTTTATTTTGAATAGTTTTGTTCATCGGCGTAATTTGGCATCTTCCAAAACAACAGATAAGTAAGTGCTGAAAGATTTTATTGGCTGTACATTTTTGGTAAATTTGAACCAAATTTATGGTACAAAAAAGGTGACAGATGGTCAGATGTTTAAACACAACATGCCCTTTAGATCATTCGCAAATTATGCTGGATGATCATCACGCTTTGAACGTGGACCTCAAGCAGCTGCTTTCATTAAACCAAACAGCGACATACTAAATACTAAGAAGTTCTTCTGAGCTTCACGGTAGTTTCTCAAACTTTTCACTTAAATTATGTTGAAAACTAATTGAAATGATTAGTTCTGGTCCTCAAATTGGATTGGTTGAATGGCTTTCCAAGACTGGTATGCGAGTTGGTACAGTGGTGACAAGTGAGTCACTGAATCTTTCATTCAACCATTTTGTTCAAAAATACAAATTAATTCAGGTACAAAATAAAAAAAGAAAGAAACTTGGAAAATCACGTCGAAAATTTACAGTGCAGTTCAAACTAAAAAATCTGGTAAGTTATGTTAATGTTTTTAAAGTAAGTCTCTTGTGTTCACTCAGGCTGCATATTGATCAAAAATACAGTAAAACATTTATATTGTGAATTTTTTTTACAATTTAAAATAGCTGTTTTTATATTTTAAGATGTAATTCATTACTGTGATGCAAAGCTGAATTTTTAGCATCATTTCTCCAGTCTCCAGTGTCACATGGTCCTTCAGAAATTACTCTAATATGGTGTTCAAGTAACATTTATTATTATCATCAGTGTTGAAAGCAGTGTTGGAGTTTACAAAATAAAAAATGACCACATTAGCAATAAACTGGATGTTGTTTTTCAATGCATTGAACTAAGTGTTTCATCTGTTGCAGTGGACGCAGCTTTTCGGCAGCTGCAGACTGATGTGGAAAATCACCTTTCAGATCAGCGGAGAGGAGAGCGTCTGCACAGCGGCGTTCAGGTGGGCATCGCCCGGAAGCACCAACGTGGGCAAGAGCAGCCTGCTTAACATGCTCAATAAGATCAATCTGTCTGAAATATTCAATTATGCTAAATCTGACATGCCAAATATAATGGCTTTGTGTTTAGCAAAATCCTTGCTTCATACAGAATAGTGGTTCTCAACTGGTTTTGCTTCAGGATCTTGTGAATTTTTTTTACAATTTAAAATAGCTGTTTTTATATTTTAAGATGTAATTCATTACTGTGATGCAAAGCTGAATTTTTAGCATCATTTCTCCAGTCTCCAGTGTCACATGGTCCTTCAGAAATCACTCTAATATGGTGTTCAAGTAACATTTATTATTATCATCAGTGTTGAAAGCAGTGTTGGAGTTTACAAAATAAAAAAAATGACCACATTAGCAATAAACTGGATGTTGTTTTTCAATGCATTGAACTAAGTGTTTCATCTGTTGCAGTGGACGCAGCTTTTCGGCAGCTGCAGACTGATGTGGAAAATCACCTTTCAGATCAGCGGAGAGGAGAGCGTCTGCACAGCGGCGTTCAGGTGGGCATCGCCCGGAAGCACCAACGTGGGCAAGAGCAGCCTGCTTAACATGCTCAATAAGATCAATCTGTCTGAAATATTCAATTATGCTAAATCTGACATGCCAAATATAATGGCTTTGTGTTTAGCAAAATCCTTGCTTCATACAGAATAGTGGTTCTCAACTGGTTTTGCTTCAGGATCTGATTTTACACTTGATATTGTGTGTGTGGTGACCCAACAGCAGCATATTATCATACTGAAGTAAAAATAAAAATCCATAAAATCAAACACTGAAATGTATTTACTTAATAATAATTAATTAATTTACAAAACATAAGTATCTAAAAATATACAGAACTGTGCAAAAGTCTTAGTCCACTAGTATTTTCACCAACAAAAAAATGGTTTTAAGTCAGTTATTTCTATCTTTTGCTTCTGTATGTCAGTAGGAAAAATCAGTTACATTTCCAAATATTCCTTTTCCTATTAATTGTAATATTCCAGTGAGATTTTTGCTTGCAGAAGGAGTCTGACAGCAGCCAGTGCTCCACACAGAGATCTGATCTGATCATCATCCAGTCTATCTGTGATTACATGAAGAAACAGAACAAACTGAGACAGACTCAATCCAGAAGAACTGTGGCAACATCTCCAAGATGCTTCAAGAAACCTTCCTGCAAAGCTACCTGAAAAAATATGCGTAAGTGCCCTCAGACAAAAAGCTGTTTTAAACGTAAAGGGTGCTCACACCAAATGTTGATTTGATTTAGTTAAGAGAAAATAATTGATAAATCAAATCTATTTATGACATTATCTTTGAAAGCATCCTCACTTTACAGAATTCGTACACAAGTGCCTAAAACTTTTCACAGCACTGTAGCTTTGCAGGAAGGTTTCTTGAAGCATCTTGGAGATGTTGCCACAGTTCTTCTCGATTGAGTTTGTTTCAGTTTGTTCTGTTTCTTCATGTAATCACAGACAGACTGATGATGCTGAGATCAGATCTCTGTGTGGAGCACTGGCTGCTGTCAGACTCCTTGTGCAAACAAAAATCTCACTGAATTATTACAATTAATGACAAAAAGAGTGTTTGGAAATGTAACTAATATTTCCTACTGACACACTTCAGCGAAAGATAGAAATAACTGACTTAAAAGTTTTTTTTTGTTTTGGTGAAAATACTTAGACTTTTGCACAGTAGTGTATATTTATATATTATTTAATTATTAAATATATGACATATATATTTAATAATTAAATTATATAAACATATATCTGTATATATTATTAAATAGTAATATTTATTATAAATATTATTTTAACAATTTATGTCACATTTTTGAATTATTTAGTTATTTAAAATCCAATGAGTCACTGCACAAAGCACAGTTAGTACAAGCTGTTTATCTTTGCTGCACGTGAACCCACATTTAATCTGGATTGTATTTTCTTTTATTTTGAATAGTTTTGTTCATCGGCGTAATTTGGCATCTTCCAAAACAACAGATAAGTAAGTGCTGAAAGATTTTATTGGCTGTACTTGGCTGTACAGTCTTTGATGTCATGACACTGAAAATGAGAAGTGTTTTGTTTTCCCTAATGCATTATTATTTGCTTAAAAACTATGCACTATTATATTGTTAGTTGCTTTAAATGTTTTTTTTTTGCATTTAGCATTGTTTCGTCCAGCTGTCTGTGACTCTGTCAGAGCTGATAGGTTGGGATCCTGCAATTAAAAACCACTGGGTTTCAAACTTTTTAATGCCAAACTTTTTTCTGCAAATGGAATGTTTTTGCAAAAAAGCCAGCATTATATGTTCATGTATGAAAGCTGTGATAAAAATTGTGTGAATGTGTGATATTATAAAACAACCAAATTAAATACTTTTTTCAAAATTCAATAATTATATATATATAATTTTTTTTGAAGCAGCAAATCAGCATATTAGAATGATTTCTGAAGGATCATGTGACACTGAAGACTGGAGTAATGATGCTGAAAATTCAGCTTTGACTCACAGAAATAAATTACATTTTAAAATATATTCAGATACAAACTAGATTTAAATTCAGATTTAAAATACAAAAAAATATTTTAAATTGTAATAATATTTCACAAGATGATTATTTTTACTGTATTTTTGATCAAATAAATGTGACCATCTCAGTGACCATAAGAGACTTCTTTCACAATCACAAAAAAAAATCTGACAACCTCAAACTTTTGATCAATCCCAAGTGATTATGTTAGCTTTGACAGCCTTAAAAATATATATATTTATTTAAAAGAAAATGTTCCTTTCTAATTTTTTATGGATTCTATAGCATCTTTTGCAGCTCCCTAGACATTATTGTTTGTTTTTTCAACTTATAAGAAACATATTTTCTGCTGTTCTACTGTTCGTTCTTTTGTTCACACCAGCATTTTTATTCATTTGGGCAAGTTAGTCAGGGAGTAGCTGAGTGAACAAAACACTGCATCAGAACACATATCATGTTCTTGCTTAAAAATGGTTGAACTGATTTTAGTGGGTGAAAGGGTCACATTGTCTTATGACAGAAGGTTAATGGTTGTGATTAATGCACATTATCATGGACACTCATAAAGTGACACCGTACGGCCTTTAATGATGTTTATCTCTGACCTCTGACCTCTTCAGTAGCAGAAGGGGATGTCTGGATATCACCGAACTTCCTGCTCTGAATTACCCCACATTCATCAGGCCTGTTTTTGTTTGCAGCGCTGGAACGCTGACCAATTTCTGGTGTCACTTCCTGTGTAGTGTATAATTTAATTAAGCATCTTGTGAATTAAAACTAAAATCGGAGTGAGAATTCAGCATGTCAGCATGAATTCAGCATTTGAAGAATTTGGTTTGCAGCAAACATGAAATTTAAAATTGGTTGATTTTAGGATTGGTAAGCTATATAAACTCTTGAAGGAAGTTCACACAAAGAGCACTTGAGTGAAACTGGCCTCTTCCTTCCAGTGGACGTATGGAAATATACTCTAATACCAGACTCTACCAGAATGGCAACAACAGTGAAACGTTTCTTCAAACTTTCATCCTCTCAAGGGAGCTGTAGTGGTTTATTGTGTTGATATATGTGCAGTTATTTTGGTTCAGCGCTGAGCAGCAGAGAACAAAAGACAAAAGGACAAGAGTTGCCGAAGTTGTCTTATTTAAGTATTTATTTAAGTGTTCAAAGTGCTTTATTATATAGTTATTCAATTCCATAGCTAACATGCCGTTCAGAATAAGACCAAATATAATAAGATAATAAAAGGATTCAATGATACGGTGCCCTGCTAATGAATAAAACACTTAAATTTGACAGAAAATAACATCTTTAAGATCTTGCCTATATGTTTGCTTGTTAAATAAAAAATAAAACTCATCAGACCATAATTTGACACTATGGTCTCTTATGCAGCAAATGGTTTATCTAATGATGATTTTATATTATAAAGAAATAATTCATTCAAGGGTGCTTGCCAAATAAATAAATGCACATTAAATATTGATGGCATTCGTTATATAAAAGATTCACAGAATGGTGCGATTGACCGATCAGTATTTTAAAGGATACCGGTAACACTTTACAATATGGTCTCATTTGTTAACCTTAACTAATGCATTAACTAAGAGAAGTCTTTTACTTGCCATTTCAGAATTCACTTCCTGAAAGGATTGTTTATTTTGACAGAAACGTATAGAATTATCCGTTTTTAAGAGGATTTTTTTTTTACAGGATTGATGCATAAATTAAGGAGACAACTTTTTAAAAGTTCTCCCAAAAATGAAAATACATCATTTACTAAACCTTCAGTTATTCCAAACCTGTACGAATTTGGTTAATCTTCGAAACACAAATTAAGATATTTGTAATGAAATCTGAGAGGTTTCTGTCCCTCCACTGAAAGTCAAGGTAACCAAAACTTAAAGGGGTCATATGATGCGATTTCAATTTTTCCTTTCTCTTTGGAGTGTTACAAGCTCTTGGTGCATAAAGAAGATCTGTAAAGTTGCAAAGACTAAAGTCTCAAATCCAAAGAGATATTCTTTATAAAAGTTAAGACTTGTCCACGCCTACCTAAAACGCCTCGTTCTAACACGCCCCCACATGTCTACGTCACAATGTGGGAAGATTTGCATAACACCGCCCAAATGTTGATGAAAAGAAAGAAGGCGTAACTTTTATTCTCGCTGTTGCCACCGCTGCCATGTCGTGAAGGCGCTGTGTGCTTCGTTGTGAAAGCGAAACTACTTTGTTTGGTCTTCCAAAAGAGGACGATATCTGCTTCGTCATGCCTGGAGCTGATCCGTGCTGGTCGCTGAGGAAATACATCAACTTCGCACTGTGGATCGCCAGATCGGCTTTCACCGTGGACGAAGCGGAGTCCAGCCCGGGGTCGTCACATGTGGTTGCCGCAAGCCCGCTGGACGCTCCTTCATAGAATCTGCCGTCCGCGCTGTTCTCAAGCCGCTGTGTGTTTCGTTGTGAAAGCGAAACTACTTTGTTTGGCCTTCCAAAAATGGACACGACTAGAAATCAGTGGTTAAGTTGTATTTACAACACTGTTCCAGAACAGTTCAACCCAAATATTCAGATGTGTGCAGCGCATTTTATGGAGGACTGTTTCCTGAACCTGCAGAGTAGATGGGTCTGTGGCTCAAAGGCTGTTCTATAAAGTGGGGCAGTTCCAACTTTGCAAGGACAGTCTGGCACTTCTGACAAGACTGTAAGTAAATTTTTTATATTTAAAGAATTTGCCACTGACGATTCAAACGCGAGTTTTAAGCAATGTAGAGTAGCGCTTGTTGTTTGTCGTTTCTCCGATCACAAATGCAGACATGGTTTTATGTTTACGCGGCGCGATACGCAACGCGTAAAAAGACATTATAAGTCATTATAATCAGTAATTATATCCCCACTGGATGCAACAAATGCCTCGTTTGTAATGGGTTTTATTGGTTTTGTCTCGTCGCTCCGGGACACGGCATCACAGTATGGTGAGGGGCGTAACATTTCCGTCACATGCTTGAGGTATTCAGCCAATCATAACGCACTGGATAGCTGGCCAATCAGCGCACACCTCGCTTTTCAGAACGATGAGCTTTGTAAAAATCAACGCATTTCATAGAGGAGCAACAATAATGTACAGTATGTGGAAAATAATGTATTTTTTTAACCTTAAACTGCATAAACACATTGCATTACACCAAATACACAACATAACGTTCTTTTTAGCAACGTCATGTGCCCCCTTTAAGAGATCCAAATAGGTCATTGTAAAGACATTGTAAAATCGAACAGTTTAATCCAATGTATGTCTTGTGAAGATATACGATTGTTTTATATTATGAACAGGTTTGATTTATTCATTTAAAATTTTATTTGAACTATCCCTAATTGCACAAATGGGTGGGAAAAAGTCCATATACTTAGACCAAGCCACAAATTTGCTTCCTTCACTTTTGCTTCAAAGGTGGTGAACTTTGTTTTTGCCTTTTGAACTCTTTCAAATCTAATTTTAAGCTTCATTTTTAGGAAGATGTTTCCTTATCAAAAAAATGCATATGTTCCTGCCCATGCATATTATTTGCCCATCACTGTAACACTGGTCTGTCAGATGTCACGTTTACAGGATGTGAACTTTGTGTTGCTTTTGTGTGCTTTCAATCATCACATTTTAAATATAGTAAATCTTGGTTTTCTCGAAGTCTTGTGCATCTCCCTTGGTAATACCTTTGCCCTCCATCCTGAGAAGTTAAATATTTCTGAGAAGCCTGAGTCTAAGAACAAAATGTCTCACGGGCCCCCAACATCTCAACTCTTAAAGGAGAAATCATGAACTAGTTTATTGTCCTTGGAAGTGCAATATGAGCATTGAAGTATGGCAAGCCGTCTTAACGTTTAATCTGTTAAAATGTACTAGTATCTATTTTCATGATATTAGTACTTATTTTCTGTCTATTAGTATCTGTTCAATTAAGTACCAGTACTTATTCATTAGCTACTAGTGCTTATTCTTTGGCTTCTTGTAACTTTTTAAAAATAATAAATAGTTTATTATTTACTAGTACTTATTTCATTAGTTACTAAAATCTTTTTAAACATTACTAGTTAGTATTCATTATTTATTAAATACTAATACTTTTCATTAGATACTAGTATCTATTTAATAGGTACTAGTAGTTATTTATTAGGTACTAGTTCTTTTCTTAGACACTAGCATATTTTGTAGGGATGTCCTGATCAGGTTTTTTGTATATTCCCAGTTCTTGGTTCACACTTCAAGTTAACGGTATACATTTATTAAAATCAATCCAATTTATACAGGGACATGCAGATTTCTCAGGGACAGGGGCTCAAATGTAAAAAATAATATATAGATATAATATAAAAATAAAAAGAATTTATTTATATATACAGTATATATATATATATATATATATATATAT
>NW_015505653.1:511459-516655 GCF_001515645.1 Sinocyclocheilus grahami
ACATATGCCTATATAATATCTTTGTATCTATGAATAAATGTAAGTATTGAGAATACATTTGAATGTGTGTTTTCTTGCTTCCCGGCCGTATTTACACTTTAAGGAACTGAGAATTCTTCAAGGCGGCAAAGAGATATCGAGGGATCAATTGTTATTTTTTATTAACAATTAGTTTTAAAACAGAAAAAAAAATCAGTCCTGCATATTCAAACAAATTATTTATGAAAAATTTTGCAAAAATAATTATATCATAATAAAAAGGTTTATCATAATTTAATTGCGGTTATCTTTTTTAAGTTTTATTTTATCAAATGCAGTGATATTCAAACATTTTTAAGCGTGCCCAAAAGTGTCTAAGTGCCATCATTGCACATTAGACCCTCCCTTTGTCACAGTTTTCCTTTGTTTGTTGCAGTGAATTATATTTTTCTGCCTGTACAGTATGCTGTGATTTACTAAAGAGATGGCATAGACAGGAAGTGGCCACTTTGTTTCTACGAGGTCAAAGGTTGTAAGATGCTGACCAGGTTCAGGAAACAGGCTTAAGAAACGACCTTCCGCTGCTGCCCACAGGGTGGAGCAGGTAGATCTGCCTCTTGTGGTCGTCGACTTGACACAGCTTCCTTCAGAGCCCCAGCTAGTGCCTGTCTTCCTCAGTGGACACTTGAAGAGTATCCTTGAGCACTCATCTCACAGGAGGGAGTGCATCCGGATCCTCAACAAAAGTGACCGCATCTCCGCCGAGCACAAGCGCAGCATCCAGGCGGCCCTCGAGGAGGCTGGTGATGTTCCTCCTGCTTGCATTTTGTTATGTCACACCAGAGATGGCCTGGAGGATCTCCTGTCTATAATACAGAACAGACTAAAGACTCTGTGAGTGGAAATTATCAACCCAGAAAGCAGTTCTATAATTATTCAAATATTCAGATATTTAGATGCTGTAAACAGAAGTGATGCACCAAAATGAAAGTTCTGGGCCGAAACAAAAACCGAAAATTCAGGATCCACTTGACAGAAAATGGAAAATAAATCTGATTTAATAACCAAATGTATTTGATAATCAAAACGGACTTGTACAAACATTTAAATTGCACATAATGTAGTTTTTATGTCATTGTTTTTAAATAACATGATTATGTTTCTACTTCAATTTGTTGTTGAAATATAAACGCTTAAACGGTGACTGGAATAAAAACTGATTTATTCAAACATACATTTAAGAATGAAGACAACAGGTTAAGTAAAAATATAATGAATATGTAATATATTTAGCAAAATGCTCCTTTCTAGAGTTATTTTTTCTAGCTGACTATCGAGTTAAAATGGCCTATATTGAATGTCTTTACTGAGGTAAATATGACATTACGTGACATTGTTTACAAGCTGTTTTATTGATGTTTTTTGCAGTTGAAACACAGATTGAGCGATTACATGATATGATAAATTTCAGTAAGTTCTTCTGTTTCTTTCAACACCTTCTGATGTTCACATTTATTTCTTGCTATAACTAGTAGTAAAGTGGAAGAGATCATCGGTTTGACTCGCTTGAAATGAGACGTCTACAGTGATCTGTCACGACACATTAAAGAGCGTCAAAAACCCATTTATTGTTTGTAGTTCGTGATATTATAATTGACCAATAATTGACAGAATTTGAAAGCTGAGACATTGTTTTATATTAAAAGTAACAAAACACAAAGCTCATTGGCAGATGCTACAAATAATGTTCAGTGAAGTTCACACATCAGCAGAAAACATCACAGACTAAAAGATTGATCTTGAGATTTAAGAATCCATATCATATTGATTAAAAACGAGAAATCCATGTTGTTAATCCAGGACTAGCGTCCACACAGCTGACAGCTTTACCTGTTGTAGTTTATCCACGTTGTGTGCACAATACTGACACAGTCAAAACACGTCATCAGAGAAACAGTAATTAAACATCCCTTATTTGGTCAATGATTCCGTCCCTCCAAAACCAGCTGGATATTTTCGGTTACCTACATTTTGATGCATTTCTAAAGCAAACCAAATTATGACACTTTTATAAAGTATTATATCCCTGTCTGTTCAGATGTGGCGAACCACTGATCAGCAGCCCGAGTCTGACACAGAGCCGGCACTGGACTCACCTGCAGAAGAGCGTGGAGGCTTTACAGCAGTACTAGCAGTACAGGGATGTGAATCTGGTGCTGACGGCAGAAGGGCTTCATTTGGGCCTCACCAGCCTGGGGCAGGATCACTGGTAGAGTTGGTGCTGAGGAAATTTTAGACGTCAATTTCAAAGACTTTTGTATTGGGAAATAGAACAATTCTATATATGAGAACAAAAAAAGATGTTCACGTGTTTATGAGTTTATTTGTAGTTCTAAAATAAAAATCAGACTTGCAGTCATTGAAAGAAACTATTATTTTCCGTACATGTTCAAAAGGTTGGGCTCAGTAAGATTTTTTGTTTTATTTAAAGAATTAATACTTTTATCCATGATCAAAAGTGACAGTGAAGTAAAAATATATATTTTAAATAAATGCTGTTCTTTCAAAAGTTCTATTCATTAAAGAATCCTGTAAAAATGTATCATGGTTTCCACAAAAAAAAAACTAATAAGCAGCAAAAACTGTTTTTAACATTTGACGTGTCTCTGAAGACTGGAGTAATGGCTGGTAAAAATTCCGTTTTACATCACATGAATAAATTGCTTTTTAAAATATTTAAAAATGGAAAAAAGTTATTTTAAATTGTGATAATGTTTCACAAAATGACTGTTTTTACTTTGATCAAATAAATGCAGCCTTGGAGAGCAGAAGATTTTAAAAACATTTAAGAAATCTTACCGACCCCAAACTTTGACAAGTAGTGTATATTATGTTGATTTCCAACTTTTCACACTTAATACATAGGGATTGTTCACAATAATTACAAAAGGTGTAAATGTTCATTGATGCTCATTGGGGATCAAGAGCAGGCTCATCAGTTTAAATTATTATTTTGTCTCAAGGTAATTATGTAATTATCTTATGTATCTTCTAAAGGGCAGTACTAAATAAAAAAAGATGATAACAATTTAACTGATAAAATGTTTAAAATTTTGGGAAAAAATGTAGTCAGTCAACAAAAGAGTGCACTGTAACCGGAGAAATTTTTCATTTTATATTGCATATAGTAGGCAGAGTTTCAAATCTCGGCTCCGCCTAAAACAATTAAATTTCCTCCCAATGGTTCTTTTTAAAGGGATGACTTCACACTAGCCTTGGCAGGAGGAATTCTTATTTGTTCTGGGCGCATTGAGCTCAAACACGCTGGCGGCGATCTGATGCAGCTGAGCATTCTCTGTGTTCAACTGTACTGGCTGTTTAGGAAGGAGGTGTTCTGAAACTGTCCCCACGGCCCTTTGTTCTCCTGTCAATCTGACATTCATTTAAATGTGTATGTGTGCTTGCTGAACTCTTCACCCGTTTGACGACATTGTGCTTCGAGGAGCTGTGCACAGCACGCTGTACCTTCTGCCTTCCTCTCCTTCATGACGCTGTTGTTTCTGCTGATCAGTGGGGTTAAAAAGATCCCATAAATCTCACTGGCCTGTATTAGGTTGGTGGAGAGGCCAAAATGTTCAGAAGGAACTAATGGTGTTATAAATTTGATAGAGAATGCATAAAGAAAATGATTTACAAATCTCGGCACAGAACACGTTCAGCATCAACAAATGTTCTGTCTTTTGTTTCCTTCTCTTTATATTCAGCACACCACACCCAAAACCTGAATCTTTAAATTGTAGCATGTCATCAGAGTTCATGTTTAATATTTTAAATATATTTTGTTATCAATTACAATTAGTAATAGGCCAATCTTTGTTACACAACATTCATAATGACATCCATAATGTAAAAGTATATGCAGCTGTGTCCAAAAAATAAATAAATAAAAGTTTTTTTTTAAATAAAAAATATTATAAGATCAGCTTTGATTAGTGAGCTAGAAATGTTTTATATTTCTTCATTTTATGTCATAACTTTCCTTTGTTTTAACTTTAAGTACAGGTTTAATAAAAAAAAGAAAGAAAAAGGAGTTGATTTTTAAACCTATTTATTTATTCAAGACAGTAAGACCAACATATAAAAAAAACTGTTAAAGGTCATTAAAACCTGTTCAAACAAGTAATTGTTGAAACACAATTATGTGTAAAGAATATTATATACATCACAGCACATGTGGAATATTCACAGAACAATTGTATTTAATATTAATTGTGTGCTTGTAGGAAAGGCAGTCTCACATTTTTAGGTCCGCACCACTCTAAATAACAGAATCAGACCTCAGAAGTACATCATGTCATGCAAGTTCACAGCCCATGATGCTTAAATACAACTATACAGTGAACTAAACATTAGAGTGCATGTACATTTACAGTGATCCACAGTGACAACATTATTTACTAAAGAGATCACAGGCTCAAAATCAGGAAACTCCCGCACACAAGACACATTTAAAAACTCAGAGTCCGGCCTTGAGATTCAGATCATTCCCTTCTCCATACCCAGCCTGCGGAAAAGAGTGAAAACAATAAAAAAAGACATTCTGAATGACTCCGCCTGAAATGTGTAATTAACATAAGTCCTCCAAACAAAGAATGAGCTCTTAAAAATTTAAACCTTAAAGGGTTTTTAATAGTACTTTAGCAAAACATTTAATATTTTCACATTATATGCCACTGTTTGACTAATATACACTGTAAAAAAGGATTGTGATTTAAACAGTAAAAGACTGTAAAAATGCTACAGTAAAAACCCTGTTAACTGGTTAACAGTAAGTTTCCATACTATATTCGGTGAATAAATGTAATTACATTTAATGTAATTTTACAGTAAAATACTGTTAAAAATACGTTTTTTCGAAGTGAAAAATAAAAAGTCATTGTATAATTTACAGTGAAAAAACGTAAATTGACACAATCCAGCCAAAGACACTCCCTGCATGACACTTCATATTTGATGTTTTTTTGTTGAAATAACATGTTTCTTCTTAGTTTTTTCTTATCAGTTGTGTCGGGTTTAATCTTACATCTAATGTTGTTAAATGAATGCTTATTGCATTATTTCAGTATCGTGTGTCACCGTGATGGGGTTTAGTGTTTGTGTGAATGACACGGTGTGCACCTTCTATATATAAGTATTGCCCTCCTCAGCTCGTAGAAA
>NW_015505653.1:516848-550949 GCF_001515645.1 Sinocyclocheilus grahami
ATAATTTACAGTGAAAAACCGTAAATTGACACTCCCAGAATTCCCTGCATGACACTTCATATTTGATGTTTTTTTGTTGAAATAACATGTTTCTTCTTAGTTTTTTCTTATCAGTTGTGTCGGGTTTAATCTTACATCTAATGTTGTTAAATGAATGCTTATTGCATTATTTCAGTATCGTGTGTCACCGTGATGGGGTTTAGTGTTTGTGTGAATGACACGGTGTGCACCTTCTATATATAAGTATTGCCCTCCTCAGCTCGTAGAAATGCTGTTTGTGATGAGCCTTGGTTCATCATGTGACTTTCTCATCATCACCAGTTTTTGGTGGTTATCAGTGCATTACAATGGTTCAAAACAGATGTTAGTACTTCAATATGTTGGTTTATTAACATTACATCAGTTAATGAAATACGGTATTTTATTGTGAATTTAAAGTAAGAAAAACCTAAAATGTTGCTAGCATATTTTTTACAGTGAAGCTCTGGAAACCACAGCTGCCGGTATTTTACTGTAAATGTCAGATTTTGTTTTACAGTGTAGCACTTATCACAAAGTATTGCATGTTTTGTTTCAGATGTTAATGATCAGTCATATGGCCCTCTGTTTGAGCTCTGGGAAGTCATGGGCAAATTTTAAAAGGCAACTGTGTGCCCTTGAAGTGGGACAAAACTATGGGAAGTTTGTTCCAAATAATTGAGGTAGTAAAGTATACATACAATGGTCACTTGATGGAAATAATTTTACCATATATCATCACATGATCCTGAAAGCTTAGAAAAAAGGTACAAAAGCTGTCACTGGGGTGTTACCCTTTCACTTAGGTACTAATATGTACACTTCAGGGGTAAAAAAAAAAAAGGTACAAAGGTGTACCTTTTTAAAGTGTACCACCGCCCCAGTGACAGCTTTTGTACATTTTTTTTCTGAGTGTAGGTTTGTAGTTAATTGTGTTGTCAATTGTTCCCTCATACACTAAAAGACTATTTCCTATTCCCTATGTATTTACATACTTTCATGTGGTTTTGACAAAATGCTACACAGAGTGCTCAAGGCAAGATACGAGTTAATAAGCGTTTTATTTGCCACAACCTTCTCAGTAGCTCAGGGGTATCCAGTCCTGCTTCTGGAGGGCCACCTTTCAGCAAGGTTAATGAATCACACATGAACCTGCTAAACGAGGTCTTCAGAATCACTAGAAACTTCCAGGCAGGTGTGTTACAGCTAAAATCTGCAGGGACCTCCAGAATCAGGTTTGAACACACCTGCAAGAGCTGAGCATATTAATTTACCTGCAACGTTGTCACATTCCGATTCAAAATTAAAGTGACAGTGATGTATGTCTTTGTGAAGGACAGGTGCGTCCAATTGTGCTCCTGGAGTTTGGCACCAGCCCTAGTTAAAAGGAATAGTTCACCCAAAGTTTTGTCATCATTTACTTACGTTCATGCCATTCCAAACCTTTAGTATTTTCTTTCTTACCAAACAGTTTCTGGTCCCCATTGACTTCCATAGTATTGTTTTTCCATACTATGGAAGTCAGTGGGGCCCAACAACTTTTTGGTTACCCATATTTTTCAAAATATCTTCTTTTATGCTCAACAGAAGAAAGAAACTCATATAGGTTTGGAACAATTGGGTGAACTATCCTCTTGAGGTCATTATAAAATTACTAGATACGTCCAGGCAGGTGTGTTGAAGCAAGTTGGTGCTAAACTCTGCCAGACGTTGGCCCTCCAGGAGCAGAATCTCTGGTGTAGCATGTAACAAATGGACAGTAATGCCCAGCACCCTTCAAAGTGGGTAGGACCAAATGAATATTGACTTTCAAATGAAATTCTGGCCATGACGAATGAAGACCACTTACCTTTAGCGGTTAATGGCCCCTACCAGGTGCAGGGGGATAAAGGCCGGCTATGCCAGGGGGTTGAAGACCAGCAGGTTTGGGCTGCACAAGCAGTGAATATCGATTTAATTATCGTACACCCTACAGCATTCAAACATGCACTTATCCTAAAAATGGCCATCATGGAAGATTTTCCAAATGTTAAGCATCACTACTCATCCCAGCGTAACTCCTACCTGTTGTACGCAGCCATTTTGCAACGATATATGTGTGGCGTCCTTCACGGCAAGCTGGGCTTCTACTAGTTCTTTGGCATCCCTCAGTTTGCTTTGCTCCTTGAGAAGCTGCTCCAGTTGCTTATCATACTTCTGTTGTGCGTCCTGCAGGTTTTTGCTGCTCTCCGCAGCCTCTTTTTCCCGATCCGTTCTGCACTTGTCCAGTTCGGAAGTCAGTTCGGCATTCTGTACTTCCAGCCGGCTGCTCTGTTTTTGAATGCTCGAGACCTTCGCTCCCACGTTGTCCAGGTAGCTCTGGAACTTGTCCTCCACCTGCCGAGAGAGGCTTGAGCAGTTGGAGCGAATCCTTGCCATTTGTTCTTCCTGTTTCGAGCATGTGAGGTGAAACGTGACCGAGTTGGTGAAGAAGTTGTCGATTTTGGTCAGGAAGGCACTTGTGACCGTCTGGATGCCTTGGAGGGACTCTGCAAAGTCCTCTTTGCATTTCTTGGTGTAAACATCAAGCTGGGATTTCAAATTCAGGTTTTCCTGTCTCAGCTGTATCACCAGACTATGATGTTCATTTTTATCCTTCACTGCGTTGTCCAAGTCAGCTTTAAGGTACTCCATCGTTTGGCTGAAATTACTCTTAAGGATTCCATACAGAACTTTCTGCTGTTCCAGAAGAGTATTTAGAGTTTTTATTTCACCTGAGAAGAGAAAAGAGAGGGAAAACAGGACCGCCTCTGTGAATTTGATTATTCATTAATCATTGATTGATTGATTGCACTCACCATTCTGATTGTTGTTGCTTGGTGGACATGGGAGTGGAATATTTCGAGTGCTTGAAAGCTTCATTTTACTGGCCTCACAAAGAGACTGTAAAACAGCCAATCAAAATCAAGTGTGTAATTATTATTAGTGTTAGGGTTTCAAGATTAATCACACACGATTAATTTGGTAATATCTTAAAATGAACAAGACAAAAATGAAAAACATCACACGGAAATTAAACTTCAGTCCTCATTTGCACACCCTCATGTCTTACTTTCTTCTTTAAAAAAATATATTTTTGTTTGTTCCACAGAAGAAAGTAAGTCATACAAGTTCGAAACGACATGAGGGTGAGTAAATGATGGTGATGACATACAAGCAAATAAAGGACTTACAAGAGACTTCTGGAAGTTACTGCTCTTGATTGTTGTCAAGTTCAAGTCATTTTTCAGCTTTGCTATTTCTTTATCCGCCGCATCCTTCTCTCCAGTCTTTGCTTTGAGGGCACTGGTGAGGTCAGCTTTGTCTTTTCTGAGTTTGGTGTTGTCTGTGGAGAGCTTGTTAAAGGCCAGCTCCAGCTCTTCCACTCTCTTCTCCTCTGCGGTCTTCTCCGGCTGGCCGTACACCAGGAAGAGCACCAAACTGGCGATGATGAGGGACTGGATCAGAGACGAGAAGAAGAAGAGGGTCCTCATGTAGTAGCCGCAGCTTTTCCCCTTTGCCTTGTGGATTTGTTTCGCCTCCAGTCCGAATGTGGCCCGGGAGTAGCTGCTGTTGTACATTTCTGAGGTCCAGTTGTGGGAATGAGATGGACCTTCTGAGGATTTAGATTCTAGAGGTTTGTTATGAAAAAATGATGGTCAAAAGGTTACCAAAATACCCCGTCACACTTGTGGGCAATGACATGTAAACAGTTCTACCAGGACACAGGGCGGGAGCTGTGTTTATAAATGCAGAGACACACTTCCCGCGCCGTGACTCTTTCCAGACCCTCCCCAGAAAAGCTCCAGAGGTTATCGGTACTTCATACTGAACCTACCGAGATCTCCAGAGATAAACAGAGCCGGAGCTCCTCCCTTACTTTCCCTCCTAAATCACACCAAACCCTGACAAGGAATGCAGACCACCGTCGAACATCTAGATAACACTTATTTCATAAGTTCATTGTGGGATTTGTCGTTAGCTGTTCTTGGCATCCATATTGGTGTTTCTCAATATGAGTTAATTCACATTATATCAGCCATCATTTAGGAATTACCCTCTTTGGCCAAGAAGAACAATGTTCCTGCAAAGGACAAAAGCAGGTCCTTCCATCTCTTCCTGGATCAGATCAGATACATAAACACATATGATCAAAACAACCCATCTTAAACTGTTTCCTGCAGAGCTACATCGGTGGAGTCGGAGGGACAACAATGGTGACCTGTCATCCTCCTCACAGGAATGAATAACAAACTCTCCCAGAAGTCCAGGAGGCGGCAGCACGTTTGATCCCGGGCTAGCGATGACGCTAGCAGCTGACAGTCGTGTCTGGGAGAGTGTGAAGAGGGAACATAAAGTAAGTCAGGGTTTTTTTTTTTTTTTTGCAGGCCATTGTCTCCTTGCCAATCCATCCTCAACGGAAAGTAATTTACAGAGGGTTTTTGAAACTGACTAAAAGTTCTCAAAATTCCCTTACAGAACGCAAATGAGCTTTAAGACAAAAACAGGAAGCTGAATCTGCAAAAGACAGCCAAACACAAGACATTTGACAATAAAGACAGATGAACTGTGGTTAATATAGGGCATTAGAATTTTTGCACACTTTCTTTTTTTTGGTGCTATCAAATTTTAAAGGGATAGTTCTCCCATAAATGAAAATTCTGTCATAATTTACTCACCTCAAGTTTCTTTCTTCTGCGCAACACAAAAGAAGATATTTTGAAGAATTTGGGTAACCAAACAGTTGCTGGTAGCAATTGACTTCCATAGTATTTTTTTTTTTTTACTAGCAACTCTTTGGTTACACACATTCTTCAGAATATCTTCTTTCGTGTTCAACAGAAGAAAGAAACTCATACAGGGTTGGAACAGCTTGAGGGTGAGTAAATGATGGCAGAATTTTTATTTTCCCTTTGTTTCATTTTAAAGATAATTTCACCCAAAATTTCATTATTTACTCACTGTCATGTCAGTCTTCTCTGGAAAACAAAAGCTGAGTATTCCAGTAATACCGGTTTGGAACAACAGGAGGGTGAGTAAATGTTGGGTGAAAAAAAAAAAGGAATAAAGCCATTCAGTAAATCACATATTTGTGGGTACACTTATTATTCACTCTTAAAAATAAAGGTTCTTTATTGGCTTGTATGGTTCCAAGAACGATTAGATTATTCAACTGTTCTTCACATTAAGAAAAAAACAACAACTTTAGAACTGGTCACTGAAAGATTCTTTGGGGAACCAAAAATGGTTGTTTTATGGCATAGCTACGAACAAAAAAAACTTTTGGAATCTTCTTTTAAAAGTGGCAGGAAAGTTTAAAGACCATTTCTAAGAATTGAGCATCTTGATGGTCTTGATGGTTTTCCTCCATCTTTGTTTACAGTTTGGAATAAAATACTTCTCAGAACTAAGGAGGTTACAGGGTGAAAAAGGTTAATGATTATTAACACAATAATGGAGAAAAAATATGACCTGAACACTCTTCTGACTATTATCTGTGGACTTTTGTGCTGCTCAAAAGCAAGATACAGAATCACAGATTCACACGCGCTTGTGGTCAAAGCATCAAAACAAAGCATCTTCTTCTTAAAAAACAAAACAGTTCCTGTTAATAATTCCAAAGGTAAATGAAAAGAAGAATGACTCTTATTTTGTTCAGCTGTACTCCTGCGACCTCTTGTGGTCATAATTGCATTGCTGCTTTAATTTTCCCATCAAGAGTTTTGTTTTGCATTTATAAAAGCAGAATGTATCTTTAGTGAATATTACATATTCTTCACTGGCCCTTCCCAATTCTTTTATTAACAGGATATACATTTAGTACAGTATATAATAATGCAGTGTAGCATTTATCCATACATTCTTTTGGTTATATATGATATTTGGATATATATATATATATTTTGGATTTTTTGTGAAATATATTAACCAATAATATTTCTTTTCACTATCCAGTCAAAATTATGATGAACAGCATCAAGCCCAGCCCTCTATTAGGTCCCACTAATTTTTTTTTTTTTTACTTGAAAATGTCTTTAGTTCAAATGCCTTGTCATTTAATGCGGTTGTCTTTTAAAATAATTTTGTTCACAGCTACACGGTTTCTCGACCATGTTTTTTGGTTCGTTTTTGAGGCACCCATGTAGCAAATGAGTCTCACAGATCATTTACATTTCATTTATTTGACAGGAGTGAGCAAACAGTATTATTTAGCTGCTGTCCAGATGAACTCACTAAACCATTAGCACATTAAAGATCCAGTCATTGGATCTCTATGGCCATCATTCACATGAGCTCATCTGTGAATCTCCGCCACTTAACCAGCGGACGTTTGATGCATGATGTATCCCTTCACATGACGTTTTCAGAAACCAGAACATTTAGAGCTGATTGGTTAGCTTTAATCGACTGTTCCACAGCAGGGTCTTGAGAGCTAGTGTGGTTATAGCTGCTGAGTAAAGTAATAAAAGAGGCATTTCCAGTACAGAACCAGTGGGCAAGGCCATATATATATATATATATATATATATGCAGTTATTCACAGGTCACTCCTTCAGTTTTTCAGTGTTTGGTTATGAATCCAGGAGATTTGAGTCTCAAACCGTGGCCTCGTTCTCTTGCGTGTCTTCGTCCTCCAGCAGACTGTAGGACGCGTGGCTCTGGAAGGGTCTCTGCAGTGGGTGGCACAGCAGTTTGGCCATGCAGTTGTGCAGCTCAATAGCAGGACCACACAGGGACACCTCAAAGCGGTAACACATTCCCTTAGAGTCCAGCTCACTGAAGGAGGCGTACACATCCTGACAATACAGACACAGACATTCAGTACCTCTTTATAAAAACTGAAGGGAAACATAGGAAGCTCAAACCTTCCAGCTAGTGTCTTCTGTCTGTTCTTCAGTTCCATTGTGAAGATAAACAACATCAAAGAAGAAATAGGGAGACTGCAGCATTTTCTGGAAAGAAAGAGAATATGCAGGATTACTCATTTGAGGAAAACACTGTTTATTTAGTATCATTAAAGAGATAGTTCACCCAAAAATGAAAATTGGATGTTTATCTGCTTACCCCCAGGGCATCCAAGATGTAGGTGACTTTGCTTCTTCAGTAGAACACAAACGAAGATTTTTAACTCAAACCGTTGCAGTCTGTCAGTCTTATAATGTAAGTGAATGGGAATCGCGGCTTTGAGAGTCAAAAAAACATACACAAACAAAACCAAATGAAACCCTGCGGCTCGTGACGATACATTGATGTGTAAAGAAACAAAATGATCGGTCTGTGCAAGAAACTGAACAGTATTTATATAGTTTTTTACTTCTGATTCAAATGGACCATTGACACTCCTAATTGAGATTGTAGATAGAGTGTCAATGGTCTATTTGAGAGATAGGTGGTGGTAATGCACTTATAAGTCTGCGATCTGCCATAAAGCAAGAAGAAGAAGAAGACGACATGTCATGTGTCGGCTTTCGAGGACGCGCTCAGGACAGTTCAGACATTGCGTGAATCAGATTACACATCAATGTATCGTCACGAGCCGCAGAGTTTAATTTGGTTTTGTTTGTGTATGTTTTTTTGACTCTTAAAGCCGTGATTCCAATTCACCTCCATTATAAGACTGACAGACTGCAACGGTTTGTGTTAAAAATCTTTGTTTGTGTTCTACTGAAGAAACAAAGTCACCTACATCTTGGATGCCCTGGGGGTAAGCAGATAAACATCCAATTTTCATTTTTGGGTGAACTATCCCTTTAAGGTAG
This sequence comes from Sinocyclocheilus grahami, assembly GCF_001515645.1. Lineage (NCBI taxonomy): Eukaryota > Metazoa > Chordata > Actinopteri > Cypriniformes > Cyprinidae > Sinocyclocheilus > Sinocyclocheilus grahami. Next base: position 524,645 of record NW_015505653.1, read on the forward strand.
TATTATAGTTTTTGTTAATATTTTAGATTTTATTTGTATATTTTCTCATTTCATGTTAATTTTAGGTTAAATTTGATTAATTTTGAGTGTGTTTTTGTCATTTTCCCTTTTATTATACTAGTTTTTGTTTTTAAATATGTCTATGGTTTTTATTAATTTTATTTAAGTTTTAGTTGTTTGTCATGTTTTTTTTATTATTAAACAATTTATTATTATTATTATTTATTTTACTTTATTTTCAGTTAACCTTTTTTTTCAAGTAATGAAAATGTTTTTATGGTTTTAGTTTTAGTTAACTATAATCCTGTTTTGAACTAAATTTCTCAAGGATTAATTTTGTTTAAAGCTGAACGATAAAGAATTTTTGTGTCCATGTTGATTTTATATGGTTTTGAAAAACATGCTATTTTCAATAAAAATTCTGTTTAATTTGAATGAGTGTAATGTGGTGTAACCATTAATTAAAAAGTAATTGTCCTTACAATTTGAATATATGTGGATGAACACATCTTCATGATTATTTCCAAAAAGTATTTTAATATATATATATTTCAAAATAAAAAGCATTTTTAACCAACGTTCATAAATTATAAATTTATACATATCTTTTTTTAAGGAGTTGTACCACATGACTTACAGTCATGAGAAGGATTTTAGGGGTCGTCACTGATATCACCTCATATGTTGGTTTTTGTTTTTGATTTTTTTTTCTGTATACTGATTTGGTGGACAAAGGAGAGGTCACATTTACCACAGTTCTGCAAACTTTCACAGGTAAAGTCCAGTAATTGCTATAGGAATCCAACTTTTTGCATGATTGTGAAAGATTTCCCCCCAGATTTCGAAGTCACTGTAAAAAAAGTGTTCTTGTCATTGACTCATAATTATGTAGTAACGTGTCAAACAAACTCACTTTGGCAGCATCAGAAGGGTTGAACTGAAGCATGCCAGCATGCCGGCTGAAGATGAGGAGAGTCCGGATTACGAAAGGAGGTGGGATGGTCTGAATGTTCTCCATCTGAGGAAGTTCAATTTTCTGCAAGCTACAAGAGCAGGAAACCAGAGGGAACAGGAGGGATTTTAATCTATAGCAGTCTAATTATCGAACACAGAAGACAAAAACTACTCACATGACATTGAGGAGATCTTCCAGATCTACAGGTAAAAGTTAAGGAAATGATCAGTGTGATCATGATTCATTCTCACTGCTTCCTCTGCATCCCTTATTAATGTGTATCTGGACCGACCTGATTCCACAAGCACAAAAAATGAGCCAAACTCTCTAAATAAGGATACTGAAGGACTCGCAGACATTGGTCTCCAGGTCGTACAGAAAGCTGCACAGCTCTCGCGGATCAGACGTGAATCCTGATAACTGTGTGAAAGAGATTCAAATTAAAGTGGTCGTTCATATGAACGTCAAGCACTGACAGCAGTGTAACGTGCTCTATATGTCAAGCAATACTACTCCTGCATATGTTATTTCGGTTCTTTAAAATGTACTCTTTATATTCATGTTGGTTTCATATGGTTTTGTAAAACATTTATACCTTTTTGTCAACAAAATATTTAAAAAACAAATGAAAATCAGAAATGTTGCCCAGGCAACTAACTGAAATAAAGGTTTAAGTAGAAGTACCAACATTACTAAACCTAAAACTGAAATAAAAATACATAAATAGAAATATTTGAAAAAAAAATGAAAATGACAAAAGCACATTAAATTACTAAAACTTAAACTAAAGTTAAAATGAAAACTAAATATAAAGTAGAAGAAAGTAAAAAAAATATATAGTAAATACTGTAATAGTAAATAAAAAAATGCTGGATGTAACCATCAAGTAAAAAGTATTTATCATATTTTCCACACACAATGAATACATGCATGTGTCTTAAATATTTAAGTTTTAAAATTATTTTTGTTTTTGTAAAGTCGTAAAACATGATACTTCACAACCTGAACTAACCTTGCCTTGTCATAAAAATAATCTGATATTTTGAGAGACTTTCTATTCATGAGGGTCCTCCCTGTATGTATATATACACATTTACATACAGTATCTCACAAGAGTACACCCCTCACATTTTTGTAAATATTTTATTACATCTTTTCATGTGACAACACTGAAGAAATTACACTTTGCTACAATATAAAGTAGTGAGTGTACAGCTTGTATAACAGTGTAAATTTGCTGTTCCCTTCAAAATAACTCAACACACAGCCGTTAATGTCTAAACCGCTGGCCACAAAAGTGAGTACACCCCTAAATTAAAATTTCCAAATTGGGCCCAAAGTGTCAATATTTTGTGTGGCCACCATTATTTTCCAGCACTGCCTTAACCCTCTTGGGCATGGAGTTCACCAGAGTTTCACAGGTTGCCACTGGAGTCCTCTTCCACTCCTCCATGACGACATCACCGAGCTGGTGAATGTTAAGAGACCTTGCGCCCCTCCACCTTCCGTTTGAGGATGCCCCACAGATGCTCAATAGGGTTTAGGTCTGGAGACAATATATATATATATATTACAAGAAAAACTTAAATGAAAAACTACTAAACATGTTGCCTTGGCATCTCACTGAAATAAGTACTAAAATTAAAAAAATGAATCAAATTCAATTAAATCTACATAGAAATATAAAAAACTGAAAATGTCAAAAGCTCATAACCAAATTAATAAACTAAAACTAAAATGAAAATATAAAACAAAAGCAAATAAAATAATACTAAAGTACAATAATAATAGTATATAAATAACACTGTCAGTAAACAATTTTGTTAAAGCATTTTCTGTGAAATAATAAAAAGATTACTTTTAAAGAATTTCATTCTTTTTGAATCCTTCTGATTAAATTAACAGAACCAGACAAAAAAAGAGCGTCATGTCATTGACCCATCAGTGAGTCAACTACGCAAAGACAGATTCATGAAATTACAGCGAGTTTTAATTTCAGAGTGACAGTGTAGTTGAAGCTGTGTTTCTGTCCACTCACCCACATGGCATCATCATTCACCACCACCAGAGCAAACTCATGCCTTTTGTCGATCTTGTGCTTGGTTCTCACAAACATCTCAATCATTTTCTGTGAAATATTTAAGGCGTTCGTCTTGGACCTGGAAATATAAATCATTCACAGAAAATGTATTTCAAATACATTCGTCTTTTCTAAATGAATGTGATAAACCAAGGAAACGGTTTAACTGAAAAACTGTAAAGTTACCCATTAAACGACTCCAGTTTTTGTAGAGACATCTCCTCTGAAAGGTCCAAGCAGATGATCTGTATAAAAAAAAAAAAAGATATTGCGAGAAAACTTGACTGACAGATGTGTTTTCAGATGCACATATCCTGAAAGCCTGGAAGTTATTGACAGACCTACCACTTTCTCTGGGCAGTTGACTCGTGGCGCCCGCAGGTGTAACTCAGCTGATGGGGGGATCTGGGTGCTCATGGACGGCTGAGGGGGTTTGGGTCTCTCCTTCACCGCAGAAGCTATGGCAGGCATGCTGGCCGTGGAGCTTCCCGTCGCAGTAACAGCTGCAGGTGCGGTGGCTGAGATGGCGGTGGCAGAAGTCGGAGGGCTGTCGGAGCTGGCCGCTTCTCCCTCTCCCTCCACACGGCTGCCCACGGCCGGCTGTGGTGGCGGCGGCGGCGGTGGCGATGCAAGGCTGTTGTTCAGACTGCCGGTGCTGCTGCGCCGGTCCTCTGCACCCTCCGGATTGGAGCGGGTCCTGGGTCTCAGCTCCATCATCCGCTCCTCACCATCTGCCTGACCGGGCTCAGGGGTCTCCATGACAACCTGACAACATCAGAACACCACATATTACAGTAAATCACACCAATAAACGAAGAATAACAATATAACTGTTATATACCTGTACATAAAATTGTCGACTTGTATATTTTTTATTCCTTATTTTACTTGATCTATTTTTTATTATCTGTGTTTTTTTGTCACTATCATTCTGTCACACTGTGGAAGCTTCTGTCACGAAAACAAATTCCTCGTATGTGTAAACATGATTATGATTCTGATAAACCAAACCTATACTAAATACTATATATACTTCTTACTTAATATTTAAAGGCGACTGAAAAAAAAAGGAAATAAAAGCAAACATTTCAATAAAAACCCTCGCAAGCAGCAGCAAAAAATGACAAGAAAGGGCTTATTTTAAAATCTAAACCTAGATTAGCTTGGTTTAAAAACACGTTTTTAAATATTGTTTTGTATAAAGCAAAAGCAGTCAATCAACATTCGTGATTTCTCATGATAGACCGCAAGAGACTTGTACAGGCAGCGCAACAAAACAACCCACCTGCTGGATCAAAACAACCCACCTGCTGGATCAAAACAACCCAACCGCTGGGTCAAAACAATCCAATAGCTGGGTTTGTCCCTTTTTAACCCAGTGCTGGGTTATAAGTCGCTTTGGATAAAAGCGTCTTCTAAATGATTAAATGACTAAATGTAAATGTAAATGTAATATTTGACCCAGCATTTTTCAGAGTGTGCTTTTTACATAATGGAGTGCCAACATCTAAAACTTTATTATTATTATTAGTAGTAGTATTAATAGTAATAGTAGTAGTAATTATCACCATCATCATAATTATAATATTTTTTATTGTTTTAATAATAAAACAATTATCATCATTTTTATATCATAATTTGGGTTATAATAATAATAATAATAATAAGTAATGTTATTAATACTAATAAAGTTCAACATCATTAGTGGTGTTTTGCCACATTTTCTTTTGATGCGGTTTTTTGTAAGAATGAATATGGATGTTGGGAGGGAAAAAAACACTTACAATTAAAAACCTATTGAGTGTTCTTCATAATGGAGTGCAAACACCTAAGAAGTTCTTTATGAAACACTTATTTAATAATAATCATCATCATCATATTTTTTAAAAATAAAAACTTTTGTACAGAAAACATTAAAGAATGATAATGATAATTGTATTTTAAGAATACAATAGTAAATCAAAAATGTATTCAAACAAGAATTTGGCTCATAACTAATTAATCATTATAATTATTGATAAAAATATAAATGTTGTTATAATAATAAAGTTCAACATCATTAATGGTGTTTTGTCACATTTTCCCTAATAGTTTGCTTTAATATTTTGTTTGTATTTGTTTTATTAAGTGTATCTGAATAATAATAATACTGCATAACAATTTGGAAATTTACACACACAAAAAACCCTCTGTTGTTGCACAGGGGGCAGCAGTGGGCTTTGGAAGGAGCTGCAGACGGCTCTCTCTGCTCTTGAGGCCTCTAGCGGTCAGGGGAGGAACATGCTCAGGCTGCACACTCAGAATGCTGAGACAATCTGGACAAAGCATCTCTCTGCAGCCCAGGAGAGCTGGGTTCAGGCCACACAGGTGCCAATGTAGCTCCCGCCGTAGGATCCTGTATGTGCATCTGAACGTCCCTCAGCTCTGATGTGTGTGATCTGCCCCAGGTGCTGGAGGAGATGGAGACGGATTTGGGGATCTCATACCCCTCTGCTCTGCCCCCTGATGAGAGACGTCAGTATCAGCGGGATGTTCTCTCGCTGTACAAACACAACCAAGACCTCAACACCTCATTGAAGAGCCGACAGGGTGAGCTTGTGGGTGCTGAAAGAATGCTGATGGATCTTGAGGATGAGAAAAAGTGGCTACAGGAAAAGGTTGATTAGGATTCCTAATCAATCATTAATAGAGAAAATGTTTACATTTTCAATCATAAAACTCATTTACTACTACAGATCTACTGTAAAATTGGCATCTGGTATATGACATGAATTAATAGTGCCATAAATAGACATATAGTGAATTATTAAAAATATATTTAAAAATGATATAATATAATTATTATATCAAAATGTGATTTAATTTTTGGTATTAATGATAACAATAATACTTTTGTTGTTTTAATAAAATAATGATAATAATTTCTAGGAATTTGGATAATAATAATAATAATAATTAATAATGTTATTAATTATAATAAAGTTAATATAAAAGCATCATTAGTGGTGTTTTGCCACATTTTGTTTTGATGAGGTTTTGTGTGTGTGTGTGTGATAAAAAAAACGTAATGAATTTTCTTCATAATAGAGTGCAAACATCTAAAAAGTTATAATTTTAATAATAACTGTAAAATTGCCATGTGGTATAGGACATAAATTAATGGTGCCATAAAGAGGCATATAATTATATTAAAATATGATTTAATATTTTAAAGTCCATATGCAACTGCAATTAAATTAAATTATATTAACCTTGTATATCAGTGGCACACCTCAAAGTAATAATACTATTAATATTATTAATATTGAATAATCTAAAATAAATATATACACTATTATATTCTTATTCATATCAAAGAGTAGCTTTAAATATTATATAGTGCATTTTTAGCAATCATAAATAATGTGTTGTTGGGCCAACATTATAATTGTCTGAAGTTAAATACTTTTACAATAATATATATTGATCAGCTGATTAGTAAAAAAAAAAAAATCTTTAAAGATTTGATGAAACGATGTTCATTAGGCATTAAAACACACTTTGATTTCTTAATTCAGCCATATAATTATAATTTCATAACTTGTGTTGCTGAACTCATCTTTTTACAGGTAGTGGACCTGAAGAGGAAATGGCTGTATGGAGTGAGTTGTTCTCCTCCTGTCAGTCCATCATTCGAACTTCGAGCCCTTGCTTTTCCTCTCCTCCATATCCTGGATCCCCTCTGCTGTCCCGCAAACTGCCCGGCTTCAGGCCGGACTCCCCTCCGTCTCCCTGCACTGTTGATTCTGCGCTTCAGGCTGAGATGGATAAGCTGCAGAGGTGAGAGATGAAATTGTTTTGTTACTCCGTATTGACTCGGATTACACTGGCCATGATCTGCATCCAAAGACAACACCATCAAAACCCTTCCTAAAATATTGAGCTGTGGTTGTCAAGTTTGAGTCTGTCTTGATTCCATTCCCTCCTTTCACTCCCAGACAATCTCCTATCATCTCAAAATGGTTGTCAACTGGTTGCTAAGGTGTTCTGAGTGGCTATTCGGTTGCTAGGGCATTCTGGATGGTTATTAACTGGTTGATTTAAACTCTTGGTAGCTTCAGAAGCTGTTAAAATGAACAGAATCCTGTCATGCAAATATTCCTGAAACTGATTCATAATATAGAGTCTAACTGAGAGCAAGTTATTGTGCCTCAGCTTGTCCATTTAAGTGCATTTTTAGCACTCAGACAGGTATGTTCTATGAAGTTGGTTTTATAGAGTGAAACAAGATACATTTTTTTTTATTTCAACATTATTTGTTTTTCAGACAATTCTCTTCAAAAGAAAAAAGTATCATCTGTATGCAAAGTGACCCACATTTGGTTTTTGACCACTGAAAACGTGTACAATTTAATAATTCACTCAAGGAGCCGCAATGAAATCCATATATCTCTGGAAAGGAACAATAGGGGCTTTACAAATGAAAATACCAGAAGAAAAATGGTTAAGAACTAAAGTCTTAAAGGGCATTAAAATATCTTTGATACGTCTTGAGTTGCAAACATGCAAATTTCAGGAAAAAACACAAGAAGTGTATTTCCCTTTTTTTAACTGTTAAAATTTGCATATAATGCAGCAAAGATTGCTAAAGGTAACCGATTTTACTAATAGACCTACCAGTCTCTGTGCACAAATAAAATAATGATGCTGCCATCTTTCTAAAGTCATTTTAACCCCCTGTTATTTGGCTTCTAACCTCAGGTTAAAATTGTCATTTTGAGCCCCTTCTACAAAATAGTGGATTACTCTGTAAACATACATTCAGTAAACTATTTATGTTTGTCTTTCTTGAGAAAGAATTTGAGCCGGGGAAGTTTCTGAAATTTGGTCAATTGATTAGACAGAATGATATTTCACCCTAATTATTGAATAATGTTTGAATGCTGGAACTGTTGAATCTCTTCTTACAGGTGTGTTTTCTCTGAGCAGGTGTCTGGAGCGACTGAAAGCTCGGAATGAGCGTCTGAATGCCGCACTGGTCAAAAAGAAAGGAGAATCGGAGCAGCTGAGCATGAGTCTTAGCCGACAGGAGGCAGACAGCTCGGCTCTACACATGGCTCTGGCATACTGGTGTGCAGCTGTCTTTACCTCTGTTTCACACTACACTAGTGGTAAAATCACCACTGATCCAGGATCAGCGCTTAGTCACTTGTCTATATCATAATCGTTACTAAAACTGATCCTGAAAGTGTTTTCTTGTTTCTTTTTGACATTGTAAACCTTGACCTTTGGCCTCTAAGATTGGCAGGAGGAGTGTGCGTGTGTGAGTTGTATGCTGATAATGGCTCTTTGATTGACAGTGAGGAGTGTGAGGAGGCTTACAGAGACCTGCTGTCCCTGTGCGAAGCCACAAAACAACAGAATGCAGGTGCTGCACACTCTTTGAGTTACAGCTCATGAAAGTACAACCACACACATATAAATACAGTGGTATTTTTTTCTTACAGAAACAATTAGCACACCCCAGCCAGACCTCGCAAAGTCAACAAACGAGAACTTGGACACAGGCGAGGCATCCTCCAGTCCACCAGAGGGCACTGCTGAGACCAGACCAAACAGGTTATTGCTTTATATACAGTCTCTTAAGGTGCGATCACATTTACTGTTGCTTGATGAAATTTCATGTGAGAAATTAAGTCGGTTCAATGGACTACTTAACCTAACCCTAAAAAACGTTACCTAACCATAACGCTACCTACCAAACCCTTACCAAAAAGTAGTATACTTCAAGTTTATTTTAGTAAGTATACTTAAGTAAAGTTCAAGTATATTTTTAAGTATACTTTATGTAGTAAGTATACAAATATCAGTGTACTAGTAGTATACTTGTAAGTGTACTCTTTCAATACTCCTTGGGACTAAATTGGCCCACTTTCTAGTATATAAAAGTATACTTTTAAGTATACATAGCACACTTGAATAAACTTCTTTTTCGTAAGGGTAACTGCAGGGTGTTCCATTCGAGGTTTCAGAAAGGTGCTGTATTATGTCACCAAAGTATTCAGAGAAGGATCTCATAAGCTTAGGGTGGCATTTGGGACAGAGCCTTAGTTAGACAGAGATATCCAAGGCTGAATCTCAATTTGCTTCCTATCCATCCCATGCAGCATACAATATTAAGTTTAGTGCACTGAAAATTGTTGGTTGTATCCCGATTCCATTCTTCTGCTATGCACTAAAAGTACTTTGACAGTAAGTAAGTACATGATTTTGAGTTGGAATAATACTGCATGTGAGTATTGGGACACTACCATGTCATAAAATTGTACTTCGATACGACAGCGGCCTTTGTTACATTACTATTTGAGAGTGTATAAATGTTGCCATCTAGCTAAATTATTTAACTTAAAATTCTTAGTTTTTTATTCTTAACTTTAAGCTTAATCTAAAAATTAAGCTATTTTATAATCTTTTTTTTTGCTTTAGTGCATCAGATGAATAAATATCTCATCTGCACACCTTTGGCATTATATTTTCAAAGGAAATTGGTATGCAGCTTGAATCTGAGTGCAAGTATCTCAGCAAAGCTTTGGTCTTATTTTCAGTCCTAATTAGATTAATTACACTGGCTTAACACGCAATTACCTTTCCAAACCAATCATTCAATCCACTTAATTTGGTCTGATAATGAAATTATCTGACATCGTCTTAGATCTGAAAAGCCTCTCTCACTCTTTTTCTCTCTCTCTTTCCGTAAACTGCAGCTTGTCAGAACAGGAGTTTGAGGACAAGGCCGGTGTAATTTTGCAAAGGATCTCCAGGCTGAAGCAGGACAGGGCCGCTGTTTGTATCCCGCAGCAGGGCGCAGCAGGAGAAGGCAAGATCAGTCCCGACACTGGCACGCTCGCAGGGGTCAGAGGTCGTGCTAGTTCACTTTCCAAAAACACCAAAGAGGAGAAAGCAGCTCTACTGTATGAGCTGCTGACAGTCAGGGTGAGCCATATGAAAAGTTTACCCCAATTTTCTATATTCAGAACCAGTTTTAAACCTGGTGTGTGTGTTAGAGGACAAAAATGTCCATGTCAAAAAACGGTCATAAAATATTATATAGTATACATTAATTTTCAGGATTTTGATCCTAAGCAAATTTGTTTTGGATTATTACAGTCTTGGATATGTCAATGATTAGCAACAACATTAATTTTGATGCATTATTATTTTTGTGCAGTTTCAGATAAAACAAAACAAAACAAACAAGCTAAAAAACTAAACCATTTATTAGTTTATTAGCAACTACCATTTATTAGCAACTCGCACAAACACACACAAATTTCTCAGTAACCACACACACAAACAACACTCCTATATCAATATCAATACATCCCCCCCATACAATTATAATTACATAATTTCAATTCAATTGCCTTTTTTTCAGCCGAAGCAGTAAACAGGAAAAAAAGTGAGTTTTTCTCCATAGGCCAAACCTCAGAAATGGTGTAAACAGGTGGAAAAAAAGTATTTTTAAAAATGTGATGCCTTACCAACATAATCAAAGCCTATTAACAAAGAATGCATAATTTCATGCTTAAATAGCACTGGGATTAAATATTGCCGTTTATGGGTTTCAATGGGGACATTTTTGTCCTTTAGGTAAAAAAAAAATAGACCCAGGATCGTGTGTAAAATAGATTTATGAAAGGAAATGAGTGTGAAATAGTAAAATTCCAATAAAAATATTAAATTTTCACAAAATGTATGCTTTTTGCATTAATACTAAATAATAATATTAAATGATAAAAAAAGAAGAGAAAAAGACAAAAATGTCCCCTAAGGATGCACAAGGGTTGCACTTATATATGTTATGAATGCAATGCAATGCAGGTTCATCAGGATTACTTCACAGTTGAAATGTAAAATTTCTCATAACATGAGTCAATTTTGCACAGGAGGAGATGTCAGAGATGTGTGGGAATCTCCGGCTCCTGGAGAAAGAGAGGTGGTGTTTGGACCTGGCGCTGATGGTCCAGAGTGCCCAGGATTCTGCTGGTGCTCTGATCCTGGACAGTCTGCGAGATGAGCTGGGGGAGAGGAGAGCCACCCAGCAGGTGCTTTGAAATGTGTGACCTAGTGTTGACAAAAGTACGGGCACTTCAGTACCAAGTCAATACTTACATTTTCAAAACATAATGATACCAGTCTTTCCGCAGTACTGGTAGTACCGGGTCGATCCAGTACCAGCTGATATGCAGCTGCTTTTAAACGTTCCCATGTGTGTGTGAGCGGCACTCTGTGAAGTGAGACAAAGGTTTCTAATGATGTGTTTTTGGAGTACTGAGCATTGTAGCCAATCACGGACATGCTGGTTGAGCACATGAACACAATGACCAATCAGAAGCGTCTAAGTCAGAATCCTGCGTGCTCGCGAATCGTTTCGGTATAACTAGCAAAGTATAAACGCAATGTAAATGAGAGATTCACTGTACAGTAAGGACTTTTTCATTATAACAGGAGTTTTCACTCAGTCAGTGAGCTCGTGCGGCAGTTTAATTGATTATAAAGGGAGCTCTTTGGTGCCATTGTCAACACTAGTGTGACCTCATGAGTTTTAATCTGAATGACTTACAAGATGATATTCCTTTAATAGCCTGCAGACCATAATATCTTCACCCCTAATGTTTAGGACTCTGCTCCTGGAGGGCCACTTTCCAGAATCACACCTACCTGGAAGTTTCTAGTGGTCCTGAAGACCTTATTTAGCTAGTTCAGGTGTGTTTAATTAGGACTAAATTCTGCTGGAATGGTTGCCCTCCAGGAGCATAACTGGACACCCCTGGTTTAGGAGATGTACCTTACCTTTGTGTTTCAATGAAGGTCAACAGAAAGTTGTGAGTTACAATGTGTCGAACTACCAGATGCTTAAACTCTTCTTGCTATCATAAAGCTTGTCACTCTATCGGAATCACTTATTCGGAATCACTCTATCCTAAGAGAACTACAAGCAACACTGCAAAGGTAGGAACAAAACATCAAAACACACCAGACGCTCATGAAAAAGACTTGATCTGTGGATGTTCTACTTCCTGCTGTAGGGAACAGTCACTGAGGAAGAGAGTGGCAGCTTTACGTGAGTCGCTGGACTCGGCGCTCGCAGACAGCACCACAGAACTGAAAAGTGATATGCCTGGTTTTGTTTGTAGAGAATTGCTGAAAATCTGGTAAAACTAGAAGGTGGAGGAAGAATTCCTGATCGTCGGAATCACTCTATCCTAAGAGAACTACAAGCAACACTGCAAAGGTAGGAACAAAACATCAAAACACACCAGACGCTCATGAAAAAGACTTGATCTGTGGATGTTCTACTTCCTGCTGTAGGGAACAGTCACCGAGGAAGAGAGTGGCAGCTTTACGTGAGTCGCTGGACTCGGCGCTCGCAGACAGCACCACTCAGAGGAGGATCAACAGAGAGGAGATTGCACGCCTCTCCCGCTACTACAAGTAATCCAAAACTACATCACAACACTTTCATTAGCATAAGAAGTACAGTATCTGCAGTCACATGATTGTCATAGTAACAACTTATATAGTCCCATGATCACGCCATTTACAACCAAGGTCTAATTTGTCTCGTGTAGCCAGACCTTCAGACTGACCGCAGAAGGCCTGGAAACCTTGGCCGCTTTGAATGGCAAGGACCGCCCAAGAGGCCATATGACTGACAGATAAAGCAACCAATCACGTTTGTGCCGCATCATGTTTAGGGGCGTGGAAATGTCTCCACAATAACAGACCGTGTGTAAAACTCTTAGACGTATTATAAAGATTCTATGCAGCGAACGTTAAATATTTCACATACTTTTGAAAATCCAGCGTTCAGTTGATCCTGATAAGCGCTCATCGTCACAGTCGACAACATGATGGCTTCTAACATAAGGGGGTTTGGCGTCACGGAATATTTGTTTCCAGGCGGAACGTTAAAGAACGGGACACGCACGTCTCCCGGAATTCATGTATAATTCAACCAATCCGATGACGACTTCGAAACTCCCAAAGTGTTTCCAGTTTTGTGTGCCATACGTATGCATCAGACGATCAGCCGACGGTCCGTGGGCGTGACATCTGAGGCTGAGACTAAGGTCTAATAAAGCTATTCGGTAGCCCTACAGTCCCAAGCTCTTCACTAACAACAATCCTGACAGATATAATATGTAACAGAGGCTGGTAAGAGCTGTCAAGTCACCTTTATATAATACAGATTGTGTCAAATCAGCTTCACAGGTATAAATAAAGTTCAGATTCTGCTGTAAAGCAGCTCTAAAAGACCGTAGTGTCATTATTTAGCTCAAGTCAGTTCAGTTCAGATGAATCGTATTTTCATTGTGATAATGACTTCTGCATCTCTGGATTTATTAAACATAATCGTTTGTGATGGTTATTTATCCTAAAAACATATCATTTTAATCATTGGTATCATTGGTAACAAGACTCCACAAGGTTTTGTGGTTGTGGTTGCCAAATGTCAACAGTTTAAATCTCCCAATCAGAACTTTTTCCATGAGTCAATACGCTTTCTGCACAATGGTTTACTTAGGTCCCAATCAGACAGGACGTTTTTCCACCGAATCCGCTGTCCTGTCAGTCTAATCAAGGATTATAGCGCGAGCGCTCTAAAATCTTTGGTTTGCTGTTAAGGAAACTGTCATATTAGCAGAAACTTTAAAAAGAGAGTTGATTTTTTTTTTTTTTCAACTTCAGGCACTCAGAGAGCTCCTACAGAAACACGAGGTGCAGTAGGTGGCTAAAACACAAAGCGCCCGGGGCACATAAACGGCGCACAAAATGCTCACTGCCAATAGAAATCTGCAAAGCAAACTATGCAAGTTGATGTTCTTTTGATTTGTACTCATGTGATTATACTTTTGTGCAAAATAATTGTGATCAACTGTTTAACCATTATGTAGCCCTAAGTAAAGATGTGCAGGTAAACTAGGGTGACCATACGTGCCATTTTCCCAGGACGCGTCCTGGCCAGGATTTGTTTTTGCTTTGTATTCCTGTTTTCATGCTTGCTTGAGTAATGATCGAAAAATAGTTTGACCAATAACATGCAAGCATTGTACATAATGGACCAATCATGGCGTGTGAGAAGGTGGGATCTACGGTCAAAGCGATGCAATTACGCGTACATATTAGTTGTGTTCGACTTAAAAGCAGTGGTCGTTTTTAAGTCGACCAAACTCAGACCAATCAGTGTTTGACATCAAAGTACCTCGAGAGCGTTTCGAAAGCATAACCATCTGTATGGTACTTTGATGTCATACATCGGTCTGCACACGCAAACAAAGCCAAAACCTTGATATTTTAGGCAATATAGAAATCCTGGCCAGGACGCGTCCTGGGAAAATGGCACGTATGGTCACCCTAGGTAAACCCCACTCACCTGGCCTCACGAGGTGGACTAGCAACTGACTCTAGTGTCTGTGGTCTTTAGAGTCCTTGTTAGTAAGCCTGATTCCCATGTCAGTTGATGTTGATTTGAATCTCATTCGGAACGGTGCAAAAACACCAATTTATATGATCTGGATGGGAGAGAGGTCTTGAGCATCCTTGTTGGTGTGTCTGAACCACATGCCAGTTGATGCTGGTTTGTATCCCGCTCAGAGTGGTGTAAAATTACAATAGTTACAAAATGTTAGCATTATCTGTGTCAAGTTAGCATTACCATTATCTGTGTACACCTAAATGTCAACAACCCATGTATGCTAGAATAATTGCAATCATTTTTTCCAACAGTAAAGTTTCAAGCACCTACAGAAGTTCTCGAAAGAAGCACCAGGAGCAGCTGTGGTGACTGGAGAAGCAAATCGCAGTCGTGAGGGAACGTCATGCTAAAGAAGAGGCCGAGCTAAGTGCTACACTGGAAGCTATGGAGTGGAGGAGAGAGGAGACCATACTCTAAAAGACTCTGCAGCATAGTCCTGCTTAGTGTCATTTCATCGACAAACATTTCTGAAAGATAATGCTGAATGTTGATTTTGAGTGAGAGGTTAGGTAAGTACTGGTTTAGAAACACTAAGCATATAAAATTGCAACTAAATTTACTGTAAAAGATGCACCATTTGGCAATTTAAAGGTAATTGGTTTGCTGGCTATACTGACACCTGCTGCTGTGGATGCAACATCACAAGCCCTTAAGTCTGGGTATTGGGACAGGCCAGCTTTTTCTAGGTCATTACTAGATATAGATATAGATATAACTCTATATCGTGTACATTATTTAAAAAATATTTGTTTTTAAGTATTATTAATTTCTTTAGCTGTACAGCTATGTGTATGTGAAATATTTCAAGTGTATTTAGTAATTTTATTATAATATAACATTGTGATTTTAATAATAATTTTAAAGTTGTTTTATACATGATGAATAAAACAGGCCTCATTACAGTTTTGACAGTGAACTGGTAGTTTGCTGTATAAAAGCAGGCAGCAACAATGACAATGGCTGCATGCACATTAGAAAAACACTGTCAGTTTTGTCCATCTAACACAATTCAGAATTCATCTAATACACGTCGATGGAGATCGTTATACAAATGTAATGGTTATTATAGTTAACTAAAACTAAATCCACACACACACACACACACACACACACATATATGTAAATATATATGTATTTGTATGCAGGGGCGCCACTAAGTGGGGGGAGTTAGGACGATTCCTAGGGCCCACACACTTTTGGGGCCCCCAGAGATCTGTTGTATTAGTAGTAACAGCAGTAGTAGTAATGTAATAGAAATTATAAATGTATCTGCCAAAGAGTTACAAATAAAACAAAATTAAAGCTTATTTCTGCCCATTACTAGATATAGATATAGATATAACTCTATATCGTGTACATTATTTAAAAAATATTTGCTTTTAAGTATTATTAATTTCTTTAGCTGTAGTAATTTTATTATAATATAACATTGTAATTTTAATAATAATTTTAAAGTTGTTTTATACATGATGAATAAAACAGGCCTCATTACAGTTTTGACAGTGAACTGGTAGTTTGCTGTATAAAAGCAGGCAGCAACAATGACAATGGCTGCATGCGCATTAGAAAAACACTGTCAGTTTTGTCCATCTAACACAATTCAGAATTCATCTAATACACGTCGATGGAGATCGTTATACAAATGTAATGGTTATTATAGTTAACTAAAACTAAATCCACACACACACACACATATATATGTAAATATATTTGTATGCAGGGGCGCCACTAAGTGGGGGGAGTTAGGACGATTCCTAGGGCCCACACACTTTTGGGGCCCCCAGAGATCTGTTGTATTAGTAGTAACAGCAGTAGTAGTAATGTAATAGAAATTATAAATGTATCTGCCAAAGAGTTACAAATAAAACAAAATTAAAGCTTATTTCTGCATTTACGGCAAAATTATCTCCCCCCATTCACTGCATGGTTTCGTCCCGTCTTACGTAGCCTAGAGTCACGAGTGAGATCAGACGGTAAACTGTGAAATTAGAGATGTCTTCGAGTTCGGGGGGGGGCAAACCGAGCCCGACGATTTGGTCAGTCACACTTTTAAACACATTTTAGTTTTACTATAGAAAATCTACAAATTCACACTCTTATTACATAGAGCAGCAGCAGGAAGCGCGTGAGGTTGTCATGGCAACCAGATACACTGCACGTGAATTACGACTGCGCTTCTATTTTGCCACACTAAACGTAGCAATAAACACGTTGAAAATAATACGCAATAAACATGTCTGTCAAAACGATCTCAAAGGAGGCTTTTATTAAGCAAATCAAGGAGTGAATTACTCATCCACTGTTTAAAAAAAATACTTTAGCTGGGTTTCCACAGGCAGGGACACAATTATCTACAGTGTATGAAGCTAAAGGTTTTTGGGTTAAGGTTCATAATGTAGAACATTTTTTACATTGTATGCTGTATGTGCATAGGTAGCTAGCAAACAAGGAATACAGCTGTTAAGCTAATAGTCACATTTAGTTGAGTAAGATCATGATTGAGAAATGTTGGATACTGCTGGAAATGCGGTTCATCCTATTTATTATTTTAGGATTTTTTTGTTTGCCCCAGTGAAGCTTTTCTATTAATATAACTGATTAAGTAGTCAAACTCATTCCATAGCAGCAGAATAGTGTGGTACAGAAAGTCTATGTACATAAAACAGGTTCTGAATGAATTATGTTACTGATACCTAATTGTCAAAAGCAATAGCAAAAGTAATAGTTCAATATTATTAAATTGCAGACAAAGATTTGGAATAGCTAGGTTGGCTTGAACACTATATTTGTTATGGGGTGAACGAGATGTGAGATGTGCGGATCCATCTGCAGGCTTTTATTAGACAGAGACGTGGTCATAACAGGCATGGGTCAAACAATGGCAAACAGGTATATTGAGGGCAAGACACAAGAGTAGTCCAGTAAACGGGCGTGGTCGAACTCCAGTGAGCAATGTCCAAACAGGGTAATCCAAAAGGGTAATCTGAAACACAAGCAATAGTCCAGGCGAGAGGTAACCAGTATCCGAACAGGGTGAGACGAGAGGGGAAATCCAGACAGGCGAAATCGTTCAGGGCAGGCAGAGAGCAGGCGAAACTAGAAAACAGGGTACAAACACGGGAAAACAGACTATGAACAAGACTAAGGCTAGACTCAGAAACTTGGAATGGCTCCGTAAAGTAGCTATCGCTGGAAGAGGGATAAGTGCTAAACCAGGGCTGCCCAAACTCGGTCCTGGAGGGCCGGTGTCCTGCAGAGTTTACCGCCAACCCTAATCAACCACACCTGAAGCAGCTAATCAAGCTCTTATAGGCATACTAGAAACTTCCAGGCAGGTGTGTTGAGGCAAGCTGGAGCTAAACTCTGTTGTGTGTGATTGTTTCAGATGAGCTTGTGATTAGTGCAATGGAGCATGGGAAATGTAGTCCAGGGTGATGTGTAACAGTTTGTGTAGTGCGAGAGTCAATGTAACGGAAGGGTGACCTCTGGTGGCAATCGAACGGAAGTCCATTGACAGGATTCGTGACATAAGCCGCCCCCCCCCAAGGATCGGCTTCCAGATGCTCCTAAAACAGTAAAATCCTGGAGGGTGGTGGAGCGGAGGCGGAACAGGGGGAGGGATGGAGGGCCAGGTCCAAGTGGAAGTGGAGAGACCGGGGACTGAGGCAGAGTTGGCAGAGCAGAGCACCAAGGCAGAACCGGTGAAGTAGGAAACCAGGGTGGATCCAGCGAAGTAGGGAGCCAGAGTGGGGCCGGCAGAGCAGGTGGAGCTGAGTACCACCACAGCTGAGCAGACAGGTCCAAAGATCCCCACGGCAGAGCAGAAAACCACCAGAGCAGGACAGAAGACCACCAGGCCAGAGCAGACAGAGCAGAAGACCACAATGGAGCAGATTGGACAGAAGTCCACCAGGAAGGAGCAGACAGGGCAGAGGCACAACAGTGCAGAGCAGGCGGAGCAGAAGCCCACCAGGGCGGAGCAGAAGACCTCCACGGTGGAGCAGAAGACCACCAGGCCAGAGCTGACAGAGCAGAAGACCACAACGGAGCAGATGGGACAGAACCTCACCAGGGCAGAGGCCCAACAGGGCAGAGCAGGCGGCACAGAAATTCACAGTCAGACTCCGTTGAAACAAGACAGACAGACAATACAAGATCAGATTTGACTGTAGAATTTAAACCAACAGACAGTTCACAGTTGGATGCATTGAGTGACACTAGATTGGCAGACAGTTCAGTGATTGAAGCTGGACAGACAGATAATTCAGAGTCAAGCTCATTGACGGAAACTGGATAGATAGACTGTTCACTAGGGGTCTCTTTGGCAACGACAGAAGTAATGGGGCAAATATAGAGTTAATTTATGGTTTCCGGGTTTATGACAGGCAGGGTTAAATGTTCAAAGGTGGGTCTTTGGGCTGTGACAAGGCCACTAGAGCCTACAGGAAGCTTAGATAAGGTTTTTGGGGTCGTGACTGGACTATTGGGGCAAATAACAGGTTAATTTGTTGCGACTAGATGGACGGACAGTTCACAATCAGCCTCCATGGCTGGTTCAACACGAGGCAAGAGTTCATAAACAGCCTCCATAGCCGTAACAGGACAGTTAGGAAATTTACAGACAGCGTCCTTGGCTGGTTCAGAACAGGCAGAGAGTTCACAGACGGCCTCCTTGGCCTGAACAGGACGGGCAGAGAGTTCACAGACAGCCTCCTTAGCCGTTACAGGACAGGCAGAGAATTCAAAGACGGCCTCCATAGCCGTTACAGGACTGGCAAAGGGATCACAGACGTCCTTCATAGCCATGATAGGATGACAGGCAAAGGGATCACAGATGGCCTCCCTGGCCAGAACAGAACAGGACGAGAGTTTATAAGTGGATACCACTGACACCTCTGGAGGTTCTGCAGCAGATGCCGCCACCTCTGGAGGTTCTACAGTAGTAACATCAGGAAATGGGTAGAGTTCATTAATATCCTCCTTGACAGGACAGGTACAGTGTTCATCTACGGTTCCTTCGACCATGACATGACGGGCTAAAAGTGTATTGCTGGGCGCCACCACCATACAAGGAGCTGAAGCGAGCAGTGCTGCCTCGGGAGGTTCTGCAGCCTCAGCCGCCATCTCTGGAGACACCATTGTGGACGCCACCACCTCAGGAGGTTCTGTGGTGATGTATGCAGCCCAAATACACCAATATCCACCAATCCCTATCACGGGAAGCGCTGCAGACAGGGGAATCAGTTCAGGAACAGGAGGGCTATAGTGAGAGGGTTTGGGGATACCAGCTGCGTGTGCAGACACCAGCGGTGCATCCCTCACACTGGATAGCAGACTGGGATACCGAGGGACTGACCTTGATAATCTGGGTGCAACAGACAGGACGTGACAAGACTCCGGATGATCAGCTGTGATGTGACGTGACTCTGGAAGGTCAGCTGTGATGTGACGTGACTCTGGAAGGTCAGCTGTGATGTGACGTGACTCTGGAAGGTCAGCTGTGATGTGACGTGACTCTGGACTAACAGCTGTGATGTGACGTGACTCTGGATGATCAGCTGTGACGTGACGAGGCTCTGGCAGATCAGCTGAGACTTGACTCAGGAATGGAAGCTGTGACTTGACTCATGAATGGAAGCTGTGACTTGACTCATGACGATCAACGGCCATTTTGTGAGCGAATGCAGTGTCTTGTTCCTCCGCGACACCCACAGTGAACGCTGAACCAACAGTCCACAAAACATAATCCAAAAAATTACTCTGTGACGAACGAGGACTCTCATTAATCATTATTGACTTTAAAGGCTGGTTAAGGCCATCACAGAAGAAGTCTATCAGCATACAGTCCGGTAATTCTGTGCCATTAGCCAAAGCCAAATATTCCTCAATGTAACCCTCAAGTGACCCGACACGGGTAAACAGACTAAGAACAAGGCTATACTAGATTCAGAAACTTGGAATGGCTCCGTAAAGTAGCTATCACTAGATGAGAGATAAACACTAAACAATACTCGGCGTTGAATGGTGGTGTGAGACTGATTTATATAGTGTGTGTTATTGGTAGCAGCTGTGTGTGATTGTTTCAGATGAGCTTGTGATTAGTGCAATGGAGCATGGGAAATGTAGTCCAGGGTGATGTGTAACAGTTTGTGTAGTGCGAGAGTCAATGTAACGGAAGGGTGACCTCTGGTGGCAATCAAACGGAAGTCCATGGACAGGATTTGTGACAATATTACCAAAAGTATTGGGACACCCCCTTCTAATGAACAGGTTTGACTACTTTAGTAATTTTCATGAGTACAAATCTTAATGTTTAAGCATATTATGATATTCTAGGGAATTGTGTGCTTCTAATTTTATACCAATAGTTTGAACAGGACCCTTTTCTATTCTAACACGACAATGCCTCTGTGAGGCAAGATAAAAAATAAAAAAAAAGATTGATTCAGTCAGTGTGGAAGAACTTGACTGGTCTACATAAAGCCAAGTCCTAATCCCAGCTGAACACCTCTGGTGTGACTAAATGCAGACCTTGAGCCAAAAACTCATCACCAAACACCAATGACTTGTTCATATGCGTACAATCATTTTAGACATGTCAAAAACTGTGGCAACAAAGATGGAAATAAAATTTGTGTTTCCATCTTTGATGCCACAGTTTTGGAAGTGCCTTTTTCTGTTCTAAAGAAGGGGGTGTCCCAATACATTTGTCCATGTGTATGTACAAGTCACAGGTGTTTGGGGATGAGTTTTTGGCTCAAGGTCTGCATTTAAAGTCACACCAGAGGTGTTCAGCTCGGATTAGGTCTTGGCTTTATGTAGACCAGTCAAGTTCTTCCACACTGACTGAATCAATCTTTTTTTTTTTATTTTTTTTTTTACCTTGCCTTATACACAGAGGCATTGGTGTGTTAGAATAGAAAAGGGTCCTGTTCAAACTATTGGTATAAAATTAGAAGCACACAATTCCCTAGAATAGCATTATATGCTTAAACATTAAGATTTGTACTCATGGAAATTACTAAAGTAGTCAAACCTGTTCATTAGAAGGGGGTGTCCCAATACTTTGGACAATATAGTGAATCTTTGGTGCGGTAGGGGGCCCAACCTCATGTTCTTTCATAGTGCCCAAAATTGCTAGCGGCGCCCCTGTATGTATGTATGTATAAAACATTTCAGCAAGGCGACATTTCTCATTTTCCTTTAGTTTATCTTGATGTACTAAAATAACAACAACCCCCCACCCCCACCCCCACCCCCCGCTTTTTATGCATTTTTGCCGTTCATTTACATGACAGTTGTGTTTTGGAGGCCTGAAAACACAAACTTTTGAAAACAGACTTTAAAGTGCACGTTTTTGAAAACAATACCATTATTGCCTCTATGTAAATTACAATAATGTGAACTTGTAAAAATAGTGATGTCATGCGCATGTGTATTACATGTTCAGTCTATAGGTATGAAATTAAATTAAATATACTTTATTGTGCGCAATAAAGTATATTTAAAAGTATAAGGTAAAGTATATAATGTATACAGTATATGCGCAAACGCCACAGTGTTTCTTTACAAAGTTACATCGCCAACTACTGGCCTGGCATGCATAATACAGCGTTTTTAGTCATTTGCGCGGATCCCAGTGAACAGGGATCGTTTTGTCAGTGTTGTCATCTGTACACAAAACTTTTGTAAAATGAAAAGGAAAAAAAAATAAAAAATCACTGATGTCAAAACATACCCTAAAAACAACAAAAATTAATAAAAAGGACAAAAACACAATATAATTACTAAAACTTTATCTAAAAATTAAAATGAAAACATAAAATATACAAATAAAATCTAATTCATAGTATTAACAAAAACTATTATAGTATCTCAATGATATGAAAATAACACCGCGTCGTAACTCTGACCTCCTGAGACCATTCCCTCTTTACGATCAAAGCAGCTGCATAATCATTTTCATTTAAAAGTCTCTGAAAAACAGAGATCACAGAAAATGGGTATGTGTGTGTGGTGTGTCATTCCCAGTGCTGAATCCTGTGAAGATTCAGTCTCACGATTGCTCTCACAGTAGAAATGGGGGGAAGGGAGATACACACAATAGAGAGAGAGGTCAGAGGAGCCTGACTCGCACGTTTGTCTTCTCTTTTCACTGATCCACGTCTTTCAGTGTCGTCCGGACCAGCTGACTGCAGCTGTGGCAAAGGTTGAGTGTCACAGCCCCGGGGTTAAAGGATTTGCTCTCTGTTGCAGGAGCTGGTGAATAAAGGGGGTCACGGGGTCACGTTAAACACAGACTCTGTCCTGAACACGCCTGCTGGGGAAGATCCGAGTTTTAGTGATCATTTGGATAAAGATAATGATTACGTCTCCTATATCGCTGTCCTAAACAAACTGCTCACTTCAACTCTGAGGTGATGTGAAAACGTCATACTGAATGATGAGATAATCATTCTTGTTTCTCTATAACCATTAATCAAACACATTCTTTACCTGGGAGACCAAAAAATGTGTGAAAAAGTCCTGTAGACTTAAACTGAAGGAAGGACCTGAGGCATACAGGCCTAAATCTTGGTGAAATGTAACATTTAGGTACTTATATGTACACTTTAGGTTTTAATATGCACCTTTAAGGTAATAATATGCACCCTTTAGGGGTAAATAAGGTACAAAAATTTACCTTTTTCAAGGTACCACCCCAGTGACAGCTTTTGTACCTTTTTTCTAAAAATGAGGAAGACTGTGATTTCTAGGCCTGAAAATGAATGAAGTCCTAAAACAAAAGTGTGACCCTGGACCACAAAACCAGTCTTAAGTCACTGGGGTATATTTGCAGCAATAGCCAAAAATACATTGTATGGGTCAAAATTATCGATTTATCTTTTATGCCAAAAATCATTAGGATATAGAGTAAAGATCATGTTCCATGAAGATATTTAGTAAATTTCCTACCGTAAATATATCAAAACTTATTTTTTGATTAGTAATATGCATTGCTAAGGACTTCATTTGGACAACTTTAAAGGCGATTTTCTCAATATTTTGATTTTTTTTGCCAAAAAACTATTGCAAAAAAAACTATATTCAAATAGTTGTATCTCGGCCAAATATTGTCCTATCCTAACAAACCATACACCAATGGAAAGCTTATTTATTCAGCTTTCAGATGTAATAAATATGTCTATAAATCTCAATTTTGAAAAATGGACACTTAAGACTTAAGACACTTATATTTTATTAGTTATGCCAAGCTCTAAAAAAAATTCAAGTAGAAATTGTAAAAACAGTAAAAAAAATTGTTTTAAAAATCCTTATCCATTAAATATAGCTATGCCAAACTAGTTATGCTAAGCTCAAAAATATTTTATCAGGTAGAAAAATCCTTATCCATTAAAGCACAAACGACTGGAAGAGCCATGCAAATTAATGTTAAAAACAGTGGGAACCCTGAAAAATATAAAAACTCCTAAAACTTCTGGAATCTTGAAATGCAATAAATTTTAATTAGAATTATTTTAGTATTTTTAAATTTCGTTTTTTAAATATATTAAAATAAATACAAAACTAGGGCTACAAAGCCTTTGAATATTGTTTTAGACAATGTGGGGGGCCTTGGACTCAAAATCATTGAGGATCTCTGACCTAGAACAACTAGCAAGCATCTAAAACCAGAAGTCTAGTCAGGACCAGACCAAAACTAGACCCCTCGAGACCCAGATCCTGACCTCAAGTCTTCATGCAACAATGTATTGATACATTTTTTCCCCAACTGTTTGTAAATACTCACCAAGACAGGAATTGTGACATTTTTGTGAGGACGTAAGTGATTAGATGCACACTGTTTAGAAGCAACGTTATTCATAACTAACTCGCAGATCTAACTGACTAATTCACTCATTCAAATACAACAATCTGTGAAATGGAAAGTGAAAGCAAACGTCAAAGAAGAGCATGTCACACAAACCCAGCAGCATCTGTGTAGTGTAAAGTGTTTTAAGAGCTTTGGGATGCTCCAATCCCTGGGAAAAAACTCACAAAAACAGGAGCTGTCAATCAGAGCGCGGGGGATGGGTTATCAGGGCCCTGTCCCGCCTCAAAAGAACACACGCACACACAGCGGACACTGACCCACAGGGTTAAGGTCAGCTCATTTACCCCAAACATCGTGTCACATTTAAATACGCTTCCCGCTGAACAGCATGAGCGGATTGTGGCTGGCCGATGCTCTTTTTCTCACAGACGTCAATGCTGTCTTCTTCCTCTCTTACTCTATTTCTGTTTTCCTCTCATTTCCTCCAGCCCTCCCTTTCATCGCTCTTAACCTCTCACTCTCAGCACTTAGCGGTAAAACATGCTGCTATTCAGATAAAAAAAAGACATCTGACCCTGATCAAATGACTGAATGTGGTTTTTCTGTTCTCTTTTTCATTTTGGTTGTCCAACAGACTATTAAAGCGTGGAAAAATGGGTGAAAACATGCACTCACTCCTATGTCGTTCCAAACCTGTATGACTGACTTTCTTTGAAATGAAACACAAATGGGCGCTGAAAAAAATAATCCGTAAAATTTACGGCAGCTGTGGTTGCCGGAATTTTACCGTAAAAAATATGGTAGCAACATTTTAGGTTTAATGGTTTTAAATTACATTTACAGTTAAATACTGTAATTTCATTAACTGATGTAATGTTAATATACCAACCTATTGAAGTACTGGAATCTGTTTTGTACCTTTGTAATACACCGATAACCACCAAATGCAGGAGGTGATGAGAAAGTCACATGATGAACCAAAACCCATCACAAGCAGCTTTTAAATAATAAAAAATGTGTTTCTTAAAAAAATAAATAAACCTTTAGCTGAAATAAGCAGAAAAAACTATTTTCAAACTAGTTTCAGCTATTTTTATATAATTTCTCATTTTAATTTAGTTTAACATGATGTAATAAAATAACTAAAACTAATACTGTAATGAAAAAAAAATCATAAAAACTATATAGACATATATAAAAAATTATAAAAACGCACAACAAAATTACTAAAACTAACTAGAATTCAAAAGAAAATGGAAAATATAAAATATATAAAAACTATAATCGTATCTCAATAACATTAAAATGACACTGAGAGGAACACTTGACTAAATATTTAGTTTGTGATAGACGTCTTTAAAAACCTCGTAATCAATACTGAGGTCAACTCATTTGAATAACAATTGCTCAAGTGTGACTTTCCCACCAAATGAGGGCAGTTTGCTCTCTTTTTCTCAGGGTGGAGGATGTTGATTCACGGTCCTGCCGTGCTCCGCTGAGGCCGAGCAGATGTTCCTGTCCGGCCTGCTGCATGCGGTGTGCTGGCCAGTGTCTGATGCTCCGTCTCTCTGTTAAGGTCAAAGGTCCCACAACGTCAGGAGGCAGACCTCTCGCACGGGTCAGAGAGCACCACGCCGCTAATAGAGGCAAGAAAGTTCAGTGCGTGTTGCTCGGGCAAATGGTTTTGCACCTATGAAATGGTTAAAGTTTAAACCCTCTTACCACATTCCTCAACACCTGAGCCAAGAGCTCAGGCCGGCTGGACTATTAATGCCATAAGACCACAGCATTGGCGAAACAAAGCTTTTTCCTGCAAAATCATATCAGAATAAAACCAATCTCATATACTATAAAAAGAAAAAAAATTGAGGGCAGAATAGAATTTAAAGATTGAATTTAAAACAAAAGGGCTAAAATAGCGACTGGATGGCTAGTGTA
>NW_015505653.1:550959-568865 GCF_001515645.1 Sinocyclocheilus grahami
CTGTAAATTATACATTCTTTTTCACTTCCAAAAACAGTATACTACTGTAAAATGACATGTAATGTCCAATACAGTTTTCACCGTATATATAGTAGGGGAATTTACCTTTAACCATTTAACAGGTTTGTACTGTGGCATTTTTACAGTCTTTTACCGTTAAATTCACAGCCATTTTTTTCAGTGGGGATATTCTTCAAAAAATTATTTTGTAATATCAAAATGGTGTTTAATGATTAAACATGGCAACCAGCAGGTAAGTTACACTGACACCAATAGTTGTTTTATTGAGAAAGCATATTGTTTTGACACTTGTATATTATACAATAACTCTCATATTGACCATGTTTATTGTGCTTTTTGGATCTTGACAGTGTTTTGCTGAACTAACTCTTCAATAAACATATCAACGCTAGACTGAATACACACGTAGCCTCGGCTGACCCAAAACCACTGCGCTGCACACAAACACTGACCTCACGTAAAAGCCTAACTCTCTTTTCCAGTAAGAGACAGATTAAGAGAGTAAGAATCTTAGAGGTGAAAGCAGGCAGCAGGGCCTTCAGTGAAGGGAGCAGGTTTGTAATCCCTTTACCCAATAAGACGTCTTCATTGAGCGTATTAGAGCCCCTAGAATCACCTCAGTTGACCCCAGTTCCCTCTTTCTCCATCCCCTGTTTTCTCTGTCTAGGCTGGAGAAAGGTAGTTTTGTACTTTTATCATGGGGTATTTATTTACATGTACTAATCATTACAGCTACATTTTCAATATTGCAACAGAAATGAAGGGTATCGGTTTCTGTTAAATTCAAATGAACAGGTGTATTTATATACATTTACTCTATCCAAGTGACAAGTTTATCAAATGCTCAAACAAAAGTGTTGCAATAGTCATTATGAATTAAAGACATTTTAAATGAAGTTTTATTTTAAATGGTAATAGTATATGCTTTTATTTGCACTAAAGTTATTTGCTTGAAGGGGGTGTATTATGATTTTACAGGAACATATTCAAGATTAATAATTATAAGAATTATTCCACATTTGTTTAGTGGAACCAAGGTTATTATAATGAACTAAAACTAACATTAAAACCAAAAAAATTTGTTTCTTAAAAAAAAAATAAACCTTTAGCTGAAATAAGCAGAAAAAACTATTTTCAAACTAATTTCAGCTATTTTTATATAATTTCTCATTTTAATTTAGTTTAACATGATGTAATAAAATAACTAAAACTAATACTGTAATGAAAAAAAGAATCATAAAAACTATATAGACATATATAAAAAATTATAAAAACGCACAACAAAATTACTAAAACTAACTAGAATTAAAAAGAAAATGGAAAATATAAAATATATAAAAACTATAATCGTATCTCAATAACATTAAAATGACACTGAGAGGAACACTTGACTAAATATTTAGTTTGTGATAGACGTCTTTAAAAAGGTCAACTCATTTGAATAACAATTGCTCAAGTGTGACTTTCCCACCAAATGAGGGCAGTTTGTTCTCTTTTTCTCAGGGTGGAGGATGTTGATTCACGGTCCTGCCGTGCTCCGCTGAGGCCGAGCAGATGTTCCTGTCCGGCCTGCTGCATGCAGTGTGCTGGCCAGTGTCTGATGCTCCGTCTCTCTGTTAAGGTCAAAGGTCCCACAACGTCAGGAGGCAGACCTCTCGCACGGGTCAGAGAGCACCATGCCGCTAATAGAGGCAAGAAAGTTCAGTGCGTGTTGCTCGGGCAAATGGTTTTGCACCTATGAAATGGTTAAAGTTTAAACCCTCTTACCACATTCCTCAACACCTGAGCCAAGAGCTCAGGCTGGCTGGACTATTAATGCCATAAGACCACAGCATTGGCGAAACAAAGCTTTTTCCTGCAAAATCATATCAGAATAAAACCAATCTCATATACTATAAAAAGAAAAAAAATTGAGGGCAGAATAGAATTTAAAGATTAAATTTAAAACAAAAGGGCTAAAATAGCGACTGGATGGCTAGTGTATTAGATAAATTATCTATGATCATTTGAGATAAATATTGGCTTTTATATGTTGGAAAGAGAGACTGTAGAGATAATGATCAGAATCCAGGAAGGGCTGCATTCCAGATCAAAAACCAACAATTCAAGCCCAGAAACCTGGAAAAACACAGAGAGTGAAAACAATCACAGCAAGCAAAAAGAGCAGAGGACAAACAGCTCGAAATCTGTGCCATCTGGATTTTGTAGGATGCAAATCAGTAAAGCAGTGAGTGATTTTTATAAACCAAATGGCTTAAAAGAATAAACATGACATGAACAAGATACAAAGAATCACTGTAAACCTAGTGCTAAAAAAATGCATTGGTTTGAGTAGGAAAAATTTAAATTAAACAAATTAGTTCAATCAGTAGAATCGATTTCTGTTTCTGTATTTATATTAATTTTATATTAAAAAAAGTGACAAATTTATCAGTTGCGCTTCATTGTAATAAAACAGCTATCAAACAAAAGTGTTGCAATGCTCATTTTGAAGCATAAACTAGTAGTACTAAAGCTGCACAAAAGTATAAAGGAAAAAAAATCATTTGTATTTTTATTAATATTCTTATTTTTTAACATTTGGTTTTATTTTTCAGCAAAGCAAGCAAGGGACAAATGTTCAATGCTCAAAATGTAAAAATCTCAATTTAAACAAATTAGCTCAATCAAATTAAATTTCATGATTATTTAGAACTTTCTTTTTCTTTTGAGTTCACGAAACAGACACTTCTTAAGTAATCTGAACTGGTTCATTGTTTTGAGTTGAATGAACTTGTTTCTTTTAATTCAGACTGGGATTTCTACTTCCAAGCATGCTTTACTATGGCACTCGAAAGGGAGAGTAAATGTTAAAATAAAGTCTTATATAATGATTTTGTGCAAGATTGATGTTAAGTTATTCCAGGTTAGGAGCAGTTAACATGCATGAGTACAAAATAAAAATCTGCCGGTTCTGCAATTTGAATGTATTCCCTTAAAAAGTAAATGTAACTGATTACTTCTTTTTTTTTTTTTAGTTTTGACAGCTTGTACAGCAGCATGTATAAGATAAAGAAAAGGAATTTTAAAAAGTATAGTTTACAAATCTTGTGTCATGTTTATAGAAATGTATCTTAATCTATTTTTAAAAAGTTACACGACTTTCAACAAATTATTGTAACAAAAAATTAAAAAATAAAAGTGGTGCAACCATTAAGTTAAAAAGCTATTTATTTTCTTCACAGTCTTTACAAATTTTTAAACTTTTGAATTTTATTTGAGCTTTTAAAAATAACTTTTTGGGTTGTACCACCAATTTTACCACCTGAACCTGTTTGCTGAGAAACCAGCCAGACCATCCTTCAATTAAGACCAGCTTTGCTTGCTTCAAGACGTCTCTTTCAGCAGTGTAAAAGCCAAAACAATCAGATGAGGAGACAAAAAGATTTCTGAGAGCTTCCTCCACAGAGAGTGATCTAAAAAAGCTCTAAATCAGATTAACAAAGCAGCTCAAAGCTCTACTGCACCAAAACACCAACTCAGTAAAAATATATCCACATAAAACAATGACTTCTTTCAAAATATTACACGATGATTGGTGAAACAGGATGAAATGCTAGTGTTTTTGAAGACAACGTCCAAGCTGAAGTTTGCTGAGGAACTGCCTACAGTTGTAAAACTAAAATCTTTGGCTATATTCTGCACTGGGATCTGATTTTAATCACACTGACACATCTTCTAATGTTTAGATCTTCACTAAGGAGGTCTTCTCCGTCCCTAGACGCATACTGAGTGTACCTATGGTCATCCCTGGAGGGGTTAACGGTGTGTGTGTGTGTGTGTGGTAACGCATTCCTGGTTGTTTGTGCAGAGTGGCTACAGCCCACTCACTGCTCTTTGACTCTATTACCCTTATAAGGCAGCCGGCACCATGGCAACCAGAGGGCTTGAATAGCAGTGTCAAATCCCTGAACACACAGACACACGCTCGCTCGTCCTCCACTACTCAGAGAGAGAGAGAAAGAGAGAGACAGAGAACAGAGCGAGGCTTGTTGGCCAGTCACCACAGACGCTCGGGTCAGCTGTCTCTCCTGACCGTTGGATCTCATGATTTACTGATGAATGGAGAAAGGCAGGGCACGGGAAGCAGCAGACTGCTAAAAGAGCTTAAGGTCGGTTCTTGGGAATGCTGAGGCCCCGGAGACCATACGGCTGGACCAACCGGCACTGACGAAACAAGGTACTTGAGACTCTCTCTCTCGCTCATAGAGCACAGAGTGTACTGAGACTCGGCCAAAAGGTGCTTCATGCTAAGTTGCAAGAGCATTCAGGATTGTGTTGTTTAACCAAGTGAAAGAGCAAGGAACTTTCTTGAACTTTGGTCCTTGAGGAGCATGCAGGGTGGGGGCTGAGCTCTGTTTATCATTAGCCAGGTTGCTGTCTGCATGTTTGGCATTGTGGTTTTCTGCTGTTTGGGAAGCAGCTTAACCCTTATGCATCAATTATAAAAATAGTTACTCAGAGGTCCTTAGGACAAAAATGTTAGTGTCAAAAGATTTCATTAAAAATATTATATTACATTTTTATTTTTATGCTTTTACTGACAGTTTTTTTTTTACCAACATCAGCCCTGATGAAATATATATATAGTACCAAGAATAATTTTTTTAAAGGATTTTAAAACCCTGTAAATGCCTATTTGTTTATTGCCTCTGTTGTTTTGTTTAATGAAAACACATACACAAAAAATCTATTCCAATCAAATTTCTATATACTAAATGCTAAGCAGATGTTTTTATTATATTTTTTTATTTTTTTATTATTTAGGATTATTACAGTCTTGGATATGTTAGTGATTGGAAGCAATATTAACTTTGATGCATTATTATTATTATTACCATTCTCGATATCAATACCAATACATCCACACAATTACAATGACATACCTTCAATTCAATTGCCCTTTTGAAATTGAAAACATATATATGTTTATTTGCTCCAATGGCCAAATATCAGAAAATGGCACCATCAATTACAAAATAGTAAATATGACAGAATCAAAGCCAATTAACAAAAAAAATGCAAGATATCACAGTTTTGATAGAGACGTATTTGTATTTTGTACAGATTTATGAAAGTAAATGAGGGTGAAATATAAAAATTCCAATAAAATACACATTTATGGCAAATCTTATGCTGTTTGCATTGACAGCCAAAAAAATGTCCCTGAGGATGCGCACGATTAAAGGAAGCCATGCCTTTTGGATTATATGATGTTTAGATAACCCCAGAAGATCATTTTATTGGGGAGTGAAGTTCTCAGTTATCAACTTTGTCTCAGATGTTTCCTTCTAAAATTACAGTAGTAGACACAAATGAGACCGTTGTTGATGTACAGTAAAACCATAAAGCTATAAAATGAATTCTTGGAAGAGTTTGATGAGAAAATGTTTGACCTCACAGACTTTGGTGTCTTCTGAGCACACTGTTGAGAAACTCTTCTGAAACTAGAGGAGACACTTATGAGATTAGAGGGGAGCTCTTCACAGAAGCAAAAATCTGGGAAGCAGGTTTAACTTCGTCTCCATTTGCTCTCCTTTTAATCTCATTGCTCTCCAGGAGAAACAACCGAGATGCTAAGTGATCTCATTTGTGATTTTCCAGACTAAAATGTGAACAAGTAAACACGAGATACACTGGCAGGTTGAGTCAAACCTATCCAAGTGACCTGTAATACCCTCAACCTTTCTAAAAACGACCGCATTATTTCTCAGTACCGAAGGAACTGGTTTAACTTGTTGGTTACTAGGGGGCACGTAGAGTATGTTTTCCTGGTGTAATGTCAACGCGGCTGCTAGCTGAGAAGGAGTTTAATTTCATCCACGTCTCAGAGCTGTGCAGCTTGTCTTTTTCCCTGAAGTCTGGGTGCGTTTATATTGTTTCCTGTGAAAAAGGCGAGGTAAGCTGTCCAACTCTGAACTGCTCATTGAATCAAAGGGATCTTGAGAGTTTTGTGGTTAGGGCACATGAAGAAAAGCAACAGGGATTTTGACATGACAAAAACATGTCAGCCCGGTAAGCCTTGGAGGTCTTCAGAGTGCTGTTAAATGTGTTTCTCCTCCGAGTCTGACTTGTACGGCTTACTGTCTGCAGCTTAAAGGGATTCGCTCCGGGGCGGCTCTGAATTCTCGACGTGGGAAGGTTTCTCAAGCAGCTCCTGCTGGTGAACATAGAGATGGCCATGGTGAGCGGGGGATGGGCCAACCCCAATGGCAGCACTAATGGACTCGGTGAGAAAGGTTACCTGCGGGGGGAGGAGGAGAGCAGCTCACCCCGGGCGGGGAACAGCGACGCGGAAGGTGGCGAGGAGGACAAGGCCTGCGTGGTGGACTGTGTGGTGTGCGGGGACAAATCCAGTGGGAAGCACTATGGCGTTTTCACCTGCGAAGGGTGCAAGAGTTTCTTTAAGAGGAGCATCAGACGGAACCTCAACTATACCTGCAGGTGAGACACAGACGCATTATTCATCACACCGTCTGGTTAGCAAACAGGTTCGTGTTTTCCACTTACATTTTTTTTTATTCAATTCAAAATGTGATTACAACAAACTGGCACAATCACCGTTTTTTTTTAGCAAGGAACTGAAGGCTCAACAAATCAGAACCATCTGTAAATAAATAAACAAAAAGATTTGTGACTGCTCAGACACAACAGCCAATCACACGCCGTGCTTCCAGATGCAGCTTGGAAAGGAATTTGGCTGAACTTTCTGTGAACTCTGTTAACCTTTTACTGACATTTAAATTAGAGTGTAGGCCTATGTAAGTGAACATTTACAATCTCATGAATCAGAGCCTGCAATAAAGGAGATGAGTAAATCATAGTAATCATGCTATAATAAATGCTTGATGCTTACTTTTTTCTCAAGTAGCATGTGTGCTCCTAAGTCAATTTAAAGGTGCCATAGAATGCATTGATACAATATACCTATTTTAAGTTGTTCTCTGATGTCCCCAGAGTGTGTATGTGAAGCTTTATCTCAAAATACCCCACAGATAATTTTTTATAGCTTGTTGAAGTTGCTACTTTTAGGGAATGAGACAAAACGCGCCGTTTTTGTGTTTGTCCCTTTAAATGCAAATTACCTGGTGCTCCTGCCTCCCTTTTCAGAAGAGGACGGAGCTACAAGAGCTCATGCTCCGGCATACTGGTGTTACAGTTTAACTGGTGGTGACCGTGTTACTGACTTCACATTGCTTCCAAATGCAATTTTTAACTACCACATTCCTATTTACGATCATTCTGGTGGCACGTGAAGGCACAGAGACAATGGTAGCTTTAGCAACATTAGCCTTACAGAGAGCCAAGAAGCTCTTTTGGAAAACAAAATATGACGCGTGGTGCTTAGTTTGTCTGGAGTCTGGACGTTTGCACGCAAAGCGTTGGTATCAATACCTCTTTCAGAAGCAAACTTTGTACAACAGTGCTGAACTTACCCTCGTTTGTGAGGCAGTCCGGCGTAAAATGATTAGCACAAACATATAGGACTTTTCCGTTTTTTTCCAGGACATTTCCTTCGAAAATGAAATTTAACCACCGTGTCCTCAGCAATCTATGGAACTCCTATGTTCGTTGGTGCATCCCAACACACGACACTTGTAATGGCCCTTTGGCGCTGACATTGTATCTCAAGCAGCTACAGCAAGAAAACAGTAATGGCGGACTACTGCGTCTCACTCAGGGCTGTGTCTATGCTAATAGGGCAGAGATTGTCACAAATGGCGGGACTTTCCCGAGTATGACGTCATAGTAGTGAGAAACCTGGAACCGCTCGTTTGGAGAGACTGTTTATGATTTATTGGGATTATAAACAAATGAGTGGTTGGATTTTTACCATTCTATGGCACCTTCAAAAAAAAACATGAACAATTTAGAGGCTCAATGAAACAAATAAATAGGTTTTTAAATATTTGTTTCACACACACACACAGACACAGACAGACACACACACATATACACACACACACACACACACTTTGTGGGGCTTTTAAGTATAAAGGCCAAAATACAGCGGGACTCTTATTTTGATATGCTTTATCTGGCTGCTTAATTAAATGGGTATGGGAGATCGAAATATGCATTCTTACATCCATCTCTACAATATGTTACGATATAACCATGAAGTAAAAATGACATAAGCAATGTAATAATTTCATTAACAGTAAATCAATCAAGCAATTGCAGTATTGCGAGCTGCTCTGAAACCGTGAACCTGTTGAACATGCAAACACCACTGCGTTTTGACTTTGAAACGTGCAGTGCTCGTATTAAATGAAAACAGCCTTTTAAAGATGAATAAAAGCATTAGTCCGGTCCGGCGTAAAATGATTAGCACAAACATATAGGACTTTTCCGTTTTTTTCCAGGACATTTCCTTCGAAAATGAAATTTAACCACCGTGTCCTCAGCAATCTATGGAACTCCTATGTTCGTTGGTGCATCCCAACACACGACACTTGTAATGGCCCTTTGGCGCTGACATTGTATCTCAAGCAGCTACAGCAAGAAAACAGTAATGGCGGACTACTGCGTCTCACTCAGGGCTGTGTCTATGCTAATAGGGCAGAGATTGTCACAAATGGCGGGACTTTCCCGAGTATGACGTCATAGTAGTGAGAAACCTGGAACCGCTCGTTTGGAGAGACTGTTTATGATTTATTGGGATTATAAACAAATGAGTGGGTGGATTTTTACCATTCTATGGCACCTTCAAAAAAAACATGAACAATTTAGAGGCTCAATGAAACAAATAAATAGGTTTTTAAATATTTGTTTCACACACACACACAGACACAGACAGACACACACACACATACACACACACACACACACACACACACACTTTGTGGGGCTTTTAAGTATAAAGGCCAAAATACAGCGGGACTCTTATTTTGATATACTTTATCTGGCTGCTTAATTAAATGGGTATGGGAGATCGAAATATGCATTCTTACATCCATCTCTACAATATGTTACGATATAACCATGAAGTAAAAATGACATAAGCAATGTAATAATTTCATTAACAGTAAATCAATCAAGCAATTGCTTGGCATGAATGTATTTATTGCGAGCTGCTCTGAAACCGTGAACCTGTTGAACATGCAAACACCACTGCGTTTTGACTTTGAAACGTGCAGTGCTCGTATTAAATGAAAACAGCCTTTTAAAGATGAATAAAAGCATTAGTCCATTTCGCGATTCCTGTCAGCAAATCTCTTAAAATCATAATTAAGACGTTTGTTATTTAATTTAAGGCTTTTTATGAGCTTAACTTTCATAAAACTGAGGGACGTTTTAATTCACACACGTGCTCCTAAATACATTTTACACATCTATTCGTAGTCACAAATGTCAGTGAAATGCTGTCGAGCCCTGATAGAATGTTAATCAAGTAAGATTAATACTAATGTTAGGATTTAGACCGTTTTCTGCAAGTAAAGATGTCTTTCTTTCACATTGCATCAAAACATTTTTAGTTGAACTCTATCGTACGTCTTGTCCTAACCAGGAACAACTTGACAAACCACTAGCAATACAAGCTCTCTCTAAAAAAAAAAAAAAACAGATTTAGTTTTCCTCAAAATTAATAAATACAGTTAAAAGCAACTCAGAATATGGCGCAAGGCTGCAATAATTAAAGATGTTAAATAATAGAAATATCCTTTATGTATTTAATCCCATTTTATTAACCTATTATTATTATTATTATTATTATTATCAATATGCTGCTGACCTTCGATGATCCAATTCAACCATACTTATAAGCAAAAATTACACAAGATAAGCTAACATTTCTTTTTCTTTTTTAATTGCTGAAGAGTGTTGAACTTTCTTCTTCTGTGTTCAACTGTACAGACGTGAATTTACATTTCCTTCAGCCTGAGGCTTTTGCTGTGAAAAGGCTTTTACATTTGCCAAAAATATAACTTTTTATATTAAAAGGAAACAAGCAAGCCCTGGCCAGATTTAAAAAGTAACGCAAAAGTAACGTAATGCATTACTTTCAATAAA
This sequence comes from Sinocyclocheilus grahami, assembly GCF_001515645.1. Lineage (NCBI taxonomy): Eukaryota > Metazoa > Chordata > Actinopteri > Cypriniformes > Cyprinidae > Sinocyclocheilus > Sinocyclocheilus grahami. The sequence continues at coordinate 561,034 of NW_015505653.1, forward strand.
AAGTAACTAAGTAACATAATTAGTTACTTTTTTAGGAAGTAACGCAATATTGTAATGCATTACTTTTAAAAGTAACTTTCCCCAACATTGCTTACCATGTCATTTGTACTACAGACACTGTTTTTTGAGAAGAGTTGTGGTAGTACTTAAAGTTATCATACTGTATGTACCATTTTTGCCTGCTGGATGGAACAAAATTCCATAGACTTGTATATTCAGAGAGGGACCAATATATATGATCATCATAGAAACTTTGACATTTAGGGTAAAATATTTTGATTTGAATCAATGTGTAACCAAATTGCAACCACCCAAATTATCCTACAAATTGCATAGCAACTTACTAAACTTACCAAGAACATTTTAACCACATAACAAAATAATAAAACTGTTTAGAAGACACCTTAAATGCATATAAACATGCTAAAACCTCTCAGAAAACATTTGTTAATGCACAGCAACATGCTAAAACCACTCAGAACACATTAGTACAGCCATAGCACATAGCAAAATGCTAAAACGTATCAGACATGTTAAAACCCACTCAAAACATGTTAAAGAAAACATAGCAAAATGCTAAAACCACTCAGAACATGTTATTAAAAGCATAGTAACATGCTAAAACCGTCCAATCACGTTAGTAAAGGCATAGCGACTTGCTAAAACCACTCAGAACACATTAGTAAAGGCATAGCAACATGCTAAACCTCTCAGAACATGTTTGCTACAGTATAGCAAAACGCTAAAATCTCTGAGAACTTTATTAAAGGCATAACAAAATGCTAAAACCTCTCAGAGCATGTTAATAAAGACAAAGCAAAATGCTAAAATCTCTCATAACACATTATTAAACACATCCCTGTTGAAAAAAACAGCATATGCTGGTTAGGTATGTTTTGACGCTGGGATGCTGGTTTAAGCTGGTCCTTTGCTGGTTTATGCTGGCATAAGCATAAACCAGCAAAAGGACCAGCATAAACCATCAAAGGACCAACATAAACCAGCAAAGGACCATCTTAAACCAGCAAAGGACCAGCTTAAACCAGCAAAGGACCTGCTTAAACCAGCATCCCAGCGTCAAAACATACCTAACCAGCATATGCTGTTTTTTTCAACAGGGATAGCAATAGTAACATGCTAAAGATGCTCAGAACACACTAGTAAAGGTATAGCAGCATGCTAAAACCACTCATAACACCTTAGTAAAGGTATAGCAAAATGCTAAAACCACACATAACATGTTAATAAAGGTATAGCAATGTGCCAAAACTACTCAGAACACCTTAGTTGCAGTGGGTTTTGCACAGCCACACTTTTCAAAATGTAAAATTCTAGTTAGCTGGAAAATCAGTCTACTGACAAATGTTAATTCTCTAGGAAGTTGTTCACAGCTTTCTAAAAAGTTAAGAGGCTCAGTCAGGACAAGTGCTGCTCTTTTTGAAGCTTGTCTTTTTCAGAGAGAAGATAACATTGCCAAATATCCATCACATGAGCTGTTAGGATTTCACTTGCAGCAGTATTGTAAACTCTGTGTTTCCTGCAGACGCATGTGGCCTGTCAGATCCGGCGCACATCGAGAGCCTGCAGGAGAAAGCACAGGTGGCCCTGACCGAGTATGAGCGCATGCAGTATCCAGGTCAGCCGCAGCGCTTCGGCCGACTCCTGCTGCGACTGCCCGCCCTGAGAGCCGTTCCTGCCAACCTCATCTCTCAACTCTTCTTCATGCGGCTGGTTGGCAAGACGCCAATCGAGACGCTTATCCGGGACATGCAGCTCTCTGGAAGCTCCATCAGCTGGCCGTACGTGCCTGGACAGTAGATGAACAATCAGAGGACTTGCTCCCTTGTCCCATCTCAGGCTGCTCCCATACTTCCACAGTAACCGCGTGGATAGATATTGTGTTTTGGGTTTTGTTGATCGTGTATATATATATACTGTATGTCTAAAAGAGGTTGACACGTATGTTCCTATGCAGTTTAAATGAGCCATCCAGTACCAGGATACCTCATGTTTCACATCATGACCATCAATTCTGTCAAAAACATTTGACGAGATGAATTAACAGATCCAAAGCTTTAAAGAAGAGTTTATTATACCTTCTTTTTCAGAGCATATTGAACTATTTTAAAGCTAGTGTAGATGTACATTAAGAATCTTTATAACAGACTGCATCCGTGAGTCAAACATGTTGGGATGTGTCCTTGAAAAATCAATGGTGAACAGTAAATGGCTCTGTTTAGAATGGAATACTAGCATACTGCACATTACTGTATACTGCTTTATATAGAATAGTATGTGAAACAGTATGAAATATGCAACATTACATGTCCCAAACAGTACTATGCTACATTGTTGTCACATGACCTCATTATATTGCATGTTTATCATGTAAATATGGTACACTGCATTGTGGGATACAGTATTCTGTGCAGTATGCTTTGGTTGTATACTGCATATTTTGGCAAATGGCCATGCAGGTATTACACACTATGCACGGAATACAAACTATATACTAAAAACAAAACAAAACATCAAGAGTGGTATGGTAGTATGCTATTCTGAACATAGCCCATGTCTTTGATTGTCCTATTTAAACAGTTCAAGTGAATTTTTCAGTGGGGTGGAGAAATGGTATAAAGTTTTACATTGCTGACAGTGGGAAATATCAAGTATTTTTGCATACTAAAAATAAAAGTGAATGATAAACAAAGAAGCTCTTATGTAACAAGATTGTTTATGAAAAAGCTTCCATTTTCAGCGGTGTATTGAGTAAAATAAATAAACTGCGAACAAGAGTTATTTTTTCAGAATTTTATGATCATTGTATTTCCATGATTTAAAAAAAACTGCAGGCAGCTGTGCATTTGCTACTAATCAATAGTACATACAAATCAAATACTATGAACATAAAAGCATACCCTTGAGAAAAAGTACACAGGATAGTACATAAAAAAAGGAGTACTCATTATGGAAATAATATAATTTAGTAGAAAAGGAAAACACTTAAGTGCAAACTGATTGCATGTTACTTAAAAAAATGTTACTTGCAATGAAGTGTGTAAAAAAAAGTCATGAAAATTACCTCTTTTAAGTACACTTAAGTTGCCTTTTATTTCCATAATAATATATGACCTGAAAGTATTTAAAAATAAAATATATTCCGACATTTATAATATAAAATATTTTATAAATGAGATTTTTTGGGACAATTCGTAGAGTCAATGACAAATAAAAATGCCCAAGAAAAAAAAAAGCTAGTTCCCGTAGAAGAAATGATCTAGTCATGTTACACTGACTTTGATTCGACATTCAAATGTTTTTTTCAAATATTAATCATTAAACTTTTTCTTCATTATGATCACACTACCTCGAAGTGTTTTACTATCTCTCAAAAATATCCAAGTTAATTTTAATTCATAAATTTAAATGACCATATCACTTAATCATATCACTTCATGATGATCATATCAGTTACCTACACACTCGCTCATTCTGCATGTTTCCGCACTGAAAAAAATGGGTGTAGAATTCAGAAATTGCTAGTAATTTTCAAGTAAATGCTAGTAAATTAATAACAAAGAAACAGCAAATAACACCTTAAATTAAATATGAAAATTTGAAGTAGAAAGACTGAAATAGTATTTTCTTGTAAAATATACTCCAAAACTTTACAACTTTGAAAAATCTATATTTTGCAGGGCAAAAAAATGTTTTGACTGTTACATACATATGCTGTGTCTGAAATCGTATACTTCGCTAATATATCTCGTATGTGAAAAACAGTATGTGAGGCGAGTAGTATGTCCGAATTCATAGTATTCAAACGCCTCACATAGACACGATGTAAATAAGGTATTATACTGTATGTGCAGTTTGCTTCATTGATTATAACGGAACATTGTGAGATTGTGATAAATTGAAGTGAGTGACAGCTTTTTAGTGATTATATGGAAGCGCTATTTGCTCGCTTTCTTGGCTATAATCAGTTCAGAATTTGAATAAAAGTTTTGTTTTACTTGCATGCTAACAGGACCAAAGACCACATCCTGCACATGCAGCAAAGTTTCAGGAGTGACATATCCCGCATGCCTCATATAAATGCGGGATTCTAGCTTATTTGCAATCAGGGTTAGTTCCTTAGCCTATATCCACCACCTCGATGGCAGGCAAGTATTTCAATTTAGTTGAAAAATCGCTCCTCTTCATAACATAAGGGTCACGTCCAACATATGTTGTGATTTTCTCTTTATACCTTTCTCTTGTAATAGTGTCTAAACCAGTACAGTACAGACTTTCCTTCATCTCATCCATTCTGCTTTTCACTTCCTGTTCTCATCTGAATTTTGCGCGTCATCAGAATCACGTGATTGCAAACAATTTTGATGCCTGCTGATTGCAGTACGACAAGCGTTAAAATGAGGTAAATACTAATCATATAGTCATATTTAAAAATTAACACATTAATATATTGTATACTGTCAGTCAATCATGACGACACACTCCCATTTTTATGGCATCAAATAAGTAACTAAAACCAAACTTATAAAAAAACAAAGAAAACAAAAAACAAACACTTGACAAAAAATAAAATGACAAAAACCATCTTTGGCAAAAACTTATTTGAAATGTAACTCTTTAATTTGTCTCACACCCCATTAGATTACATGGAGAGGGTGTGCCACCTGGGGCCGATCGAAACGTTTTGGCTTCACTTTTCAGGACTTGTCTGGCACACTTTCCCTGCGACCCAATGTTCATACTATCCATCCTAAATAGTATGTGAGATTAGAATAAGTGTATCCCAAAGCATAGTATGTTGAAAAGAGTATGCCAAAAGTCCCCGGATGGTCTACTATTTCGGGAAGATTTTTTTAAGTGGATTCGTACACACTCTAATGGCTAATATTGCCCACAATCCATTGCGCTTTGACTAATGATTCGGTTCACAACTACAAACACGAATAAAAAGCGTTAAAAACTACAAACATGGCGGATGTGCAACACCGACGGAGAGCTTTAGACAAAGGGATTTGAGTTACTAATAATCAATATTTAACTTGGAAAAATATCTATTTAATGTTATCTGTGTTATATTTCATCTGCAACAACAATGTGAACTTTTATAAACATCCGTTTGGCTTTTAACTTGTAAATGCATCATAAGGTTATGCAAAAAAATATGAGCAGAGTTCTCCGAAAAAGACCCACGGCTGGCAGACCATCGTGTTACTTTTCTCTCCAATCCGATAGGAAGTTAAATTAAATTAAATGTGGAGGATGTTAACTGTGACAAAATGATTGACAGGCCAGTTTACAGTGACAGGGTGCGGTGTAACCGTCCCAAAGCTTGCCTACTCTTCTACTACACACTCAAAAGTGTGCCCTTTTTCTTCACCAAAAGAGTACATACTTTAAAGGGGTCATATGACGTTGCTAAAAATAACATTATGTTGTGTATTTGGTGTAATGCAATGTGCTTATGCGGTTTAAGGTAAAAAAACACACATTATTTTCCACATACTGTACATTATTGTTTCTCCTCTATGCCCCGCCTTTCTGAAACGCGTAGATTTTTACAAAACTCATCGTCCTGAAAAGCGAGGTGTTTTGTGATTGGCCAGCTATCCAGTGCGTTGTGATTGGCTGAATGCCTCAAGCATGTGACGGAAAAGTTACGCCCCTCACATACTGTTGATGCCATGTCCGGCCGGAGCAACGAGACAAAAACATTAAAACCCATTATAAACGAGGCATTTGTTGCATACAGTGGGACATAATTACTGATTATGTCGTTTTACGCGTTGCGTTGCGTATCGCGCTGCGTAAACATAAAACCATGTCTGCATTTGTGATCGGAGAAACAACAAGCCTACTCTACACTGCTCAAAACTCGCGTTTGAATTGTCAGTGGCAAATTCTTTAAATATAAAAAAGTACTTACAGGCTGTGAGTCAGAAGCGCCAATCTGTCTTTGCAAAGTTGGAACTGCCTCACTTTATAGAAACAGCCTTTGTGCACAGACGCGTTGCAGGCTACTGGTTCAGGAAACAGTTCTCATCCTCCATAAAATGCGCTGGACACATCTGAATATTTGGGTTGAACTGTTCTGGAACAGTGTTCTAAATACAACTTAACCACTGATTTCTAGTCGTGTCCTCTTTTGGAAGACCAAACAAAGTAGTTTCACTTTCGCAACGAAACACACAGCGCCTCCACAACATGGCAGCGGCGGCAACAGCAAGAATTAAAGTTACGCCTTCTTTCGATGCGTGAACATTTGGGCGGCGTTATGCAAATCTTCCCACATAGTGACGTAGATAAGTGGGGGCGTGTTAGAACGAGGTGTTTTAGGTAGGCGTGGCTGACTCTTAACTTTTATAAAGAATATCTCTTTGGATTTGAGACTTTAGTCTTTGCAACTTTACAGATCTTCTTTATGCACCAAGAGCTTGTAACACTCCAAAGAGAAAGGAAAAATTGAAATCGCATCACATGACCCCTTTAAGGGCGTAAAATATAAGTAGTAGGTACATTGGGACGCAGCATTGGTCACATATGAATTATGATCAAAACGCGCCATCTGCTGGTGAGTCCGTGCTGCTACTTGTTTAAATGGTACTGCAATCACGGTTTTACTCGAATATATACCCATAAATAAGTCGCATCAACAACTACACGTGCTCAACTGATAAATATGGTTAAGTAAATGGACGAACAATATGAGAGAAGTGTAATGTGGACTTGAGGGCAAGGTTTGTGTAGCGCAGCCCAGCCCCAACATGACACACAGCCAGAGAGGAGGAACCAAACACACTCACTCCAGTTATCATCAGTGCAAATTACTCAACTAAACACCCAAGAGCCCCAACAGGGAATAACCGTTTATAACAAACAGAAAATGTCGTTCATCCCCGGTCATCCTGTCACAGCAGTTGTGGTGAGTTTGCGCTCGGTATGAGAAAGTTGTTGCTCTAGCATCAGTGTCTTCAGCTTTGTGTGCGGAGCTTTAGTGTTTAGTGTTCATTTAATATCGTTTGACTGGGAAGGCGATCAATTTAAACATGATTATTGTTCCCAATACTAATCTATGTCATGACAGGACAGTTTGGTTAAGTTTGAGTTTAAGTTAACAGTCGATATAATGGAAAGGGTTAGCACGCTAAGCTAACGTTAGCCAGGAGTGAACAAAGTGACCAATAGTTAATTATTTATTTACTGTTCTATTTATTTATTAGATTATAAATAAGTAATATGTGGCAAAATTACCAGTCATTTTTGGGATCCAATTAATATTAAATGTTAAAAAATTTATTATTCTTTTGCATTATATTCAATCTGTTCTGATGTCGCTCAGGTGTGAAGTAAGTAGGTGTGGTTCATGTTGCTGTTCAGGTAGTGCTGCCATATATGGTCATAAACCGTGTTGGGGTAACGCATTACAAGTAACGCGAGTTACGTAATCAGATTACTTTTTTCAAGTAACTAGTAAAGTAACGCATTACTTTTTAATTTACAAGAAAATATCTGAGTTACTTTTTTCAAATAAGTAACGCAAGTTACTTTTTTTCCAATTTATTGACTGACAGCTCTCCTGTGCCCATGTTGAGAGAAATCAGATGTTACTGTAGTTCTACAATAAATATGAATATGCATTCATTCATCACACTTGCACACACACAAAAAAAAACACAGATTCAGTGTCAAAAACCGATAAAAAAAATAATGCAACTCAGAATATGACGCAAACCTGCAATAATTAAATATTAAACAACACAAATATGCTTTATGTATTTAATCCCATTCTATTAACCAATGTCTTTGCTTCTGACCTT
>NW_015505653.1:568935-589707 GCF_001515645.1 Sinocyclocheilus grahami
TTTGTTTATTGCTGAAGTGTGTTGAAATGTCTTCTTCTGCGTTCTACTGTACGGACGTAAATCTACTTTCCCTTCAGCCTGAGGCTTATTCATTTCACTTTTGCTGTGAAAAGGCTTTTATATTTGCCAAAAATAGAACTTTTTTATTTTAAAAACAAACAAGAAAGCCCTGTCCAGATTTTAAAAGTAACGCAAAATTAACGTAACGCATTACTTTCCATAAAAAGTAACTAAGTAACATAATTAGTTACTTTTTTATGGAGTAACGCAATATTGTAATGCATTACTTTTAAAAGTAACTTTCCCCAACACTGCTCATAAACAGCTGTGCCATAGGATCTATCTTAAATCCTAGTTAGCCGCTTACCTTGACAGTAGTTTTGGGCATCGTTCTCAGAAATGCTGCCTGTGTATATAGCTAACTACTTTTGAGACACATACTTAGTGTGCCTGCCTTATAACTCAGCTGTCTTGTTTTTCCTCTCTGTGTTTCAGCAACGAATTGAGATTCACAAACTACGGGATGGTGATAATTTAATATTAGGATTCAGCATTGGAGGGGGAATCGACCAAGATTCAAGCCAGAATCCTTTTTCTGAAGACAAGACGGACAAGGTGAAAAATCATGTTTTGTAAAATTATTTGGCATTTAGAGGGAGGCATTTTCCTCCTTTGTCTTTCAGAGGTGACTCTTCTAACTTTGTGTATGTCGCAGGGCATCTATGTCACACGCGTGTCTAAAGGTGGACCTGCAGAGGTGGCTGGTCTCAGGATGGGGGACAAAATCATGCAGGTGAGAGATCCAGACCTGTCAGCCATAATATAAGAAATGATTGTATGTGATTCCTCGCGGTGATGGAGAGTTTTGTTCAGGTCACAAAACCAAACGATTCCTGATTTTACTGAATGATCCTCCACTAGAGGGCGCTGTGGCATCATTATCTTTCTATCTTTTTTTTTTTTCAGCATTGGAGGGGGAATCGACCAAGATTCAAGCCAGAATCCTTTTTCTGAAGACAAGACGGACAAGGTGAAAAATCATGTTTTGTAAAATTATTTGGCATTTAGAGGGAGGCGTTTTCCTCCTTTGTCTTTCAGAGGTGACTCTTCTAACTTTGTGTATGTCGCAGGGCATCTATGTCACACGCGTGTCTAAAGGTGGACCTGCAGAGGTGGCTGGTCTCAGGATGGGGGACAAAATCATGCAGGTGAGAGATCCAGACCTGTCAGCCATAATATAAGAAATTATTGTATGTGATTCCTCGCGGTGATGGAGAGTTTTGTTCAGGTCACAAAACCAAACGATTCCTGATTTTACTGAATGATCCTCCACTAGAGGGCGCTGTGGCATCATTATCTTTCTATCTTTTTTTTTTCATTTAGGCCCAATCCCAATTCTCTACCCCTTAGCCCTTCCCCTTTCCCCTACCCCTCCATTTCGCACGTTCACGTGAAGGGGTAGGGGTGTCTCGATTCTCTTTTGGTTGGAGGGGTAGGGGAAGGGCCAGATTTTTCGGGACCACACTTCAAACAAAGGAGTATGAATTATCTCAGCGTAAACCGGCTTCAGGGGCAACATGGCTGCCCGAGCGAACTAAAAAGACACATAAATGTAAGCATTGTTGGCATTAATAAAGATTTTAACGAAGAATAATAATTTGTTTTATGTTACATTCAATCGTGAGTTCATATTTACGGTCATGTTTCTCAAAGAAGTGTTAGCAAAAATTCGCTGCTAACTAACGTCATATCATTATCGACTGCACGATAGTGCCACAACATATTTTCATGTCTGATCAGGGCGATAACCACCATAGACATTGAGGGGGGCTAGTCCCCCCAATAATTAGAAATCGCTTAACCCTTTTCTCAAATATTGCCATTTCGAGAGAGAGAGAGAGAGAGAGAGAGTTGCATGAATGCTTAAAAAAACTACGATTTTATCCTCTCGTTGCTGGAAAATATAATGCAGTATTTAAGTATTTAAATTGTTATTGTATGAATTATCTCAGCGTAAACCGGCTTCAGGGGCAACATGGCTGCCCGAGCGAACTAAAAAGACACATAAATGTAAGCATTGTTGGCATTAATAAAGATTTTAACGAAGAATAATAATTTGTTTTATGTTACATTCAATCGTGAGTTCATATTTACGGTCATGTTTCTCAAAGAAGTGTTAGCAAAAATTCGCTGCTAACTAACGTCATATCATTATCGACTGCACGATAGTGCCACAACATATTTTCATGTCTGATCAGGGCGATAACCACCATAGACATTGAGGGGGGCTAGTCCCCCCAATAATTAGAAATTGCTTAACCCTTTTCTCAAATATTGCCATTTCGAGAGAGAGAGAGAGAGAGTTGCATGAATGCTTAAAAAAAAAGATTTTATCCTCTCGTTGCTGGAAAATATAATGATAAAAGTCATGAGGCAGCGTTGACAAGTTTCTTTGCTCCTGGATGTGTGAGCTGCGCAACCTCCGATATGTGTGTGTCAGTAAGCAGCGCATTAATATAGAACGGTAATTAAAGGCTCTAATACACCAGTATAGATGTGTGTATTGTAGGAGCTAAATGACGTATGATGACGTGTGACGGCATAGCAGTGGTGTCCCAATTCTTTGGGGAATATTTTCACCCCTACCACTCGCTGCTAACTAACGTCATATCATTACCGACTGCACGATAGTGCCACAACATATTTTCATGTCTGATCAGGGCGATAACCACCATAGACATTGAGGGGGGCTAGTCCCCCCAATAATTAGAAATCGCTTAACCCTTTTCTCAAATATTGCCATTTCGAGAGAGAGAGAGAGAGAGAGAGAGTTGCATATGAATGCTTAAAAAAAAAGATTTTATCCTCTCGTTGCTGGAAAATATAATGTAGCGATTCAGTATTTAAATTGTTATTAATAAAAGTCGTGGGGCAGCGTTGACAAGTTTCTTTTCTCCTGGATGTGTGTGCGTGCGTGTGTGCGTGCGTGTCAGTAAGTAGTGCATTAATATAGAACGGTAATTAAAGGCTCTATTGCACACCAGCACACCAGTATAGATGTGTGTATTGTAGGAGCTAAATGACGTATGATGACGTGTGACGGCATAGCAGTGGTGTCCCAATTCTTTGGGGAATATTTTCACCCCTACCACTTGACATTCTGTTTCAAGGGACAAGGGGAAGGGGTATAAAATAGAATTGGGATTGGGCCTTAGTGATACTTAATACTTACACTTTTTTGGTTCACCCAAAAAAGCTAATTTCTGTCATTATTTACTCACCTACCGTCCTGCAGACTTCGGTTCCAACCGTTTTTGACGCTCGTAAATGTGGTGTGACAGATTGCTGTAGCGCCTCAGTTTAAGCGGCAACACGGAGCATGTTGAAAGATGCAATATAACTTACCAAAATGTGTCATCTCTCTTATAATCACTCACGGAAAGATGATTCCCGGTGTAGTTTTCAGCATTAGTTGGGAGAGTTTTTTTCCTTTAAAGGGGTGGTTGACTGCGATTTCACTTTTTTAACGTTAGTTAGTGTGTAATGTTGCTGTTTGAGCATAAACAATATCTGCGAAGTTGCAGCGCTGAAAGTTCAATGCAAACGGAGATATCATCTTTTAAAATTCTGTCAGTTTAATGCCTACAAAAACGGCTGGTGAGGGACTACAACGAGCTTCTTCCCGGGTGCGTGACATCACAAACCCAGATAAACCCCGCCCCCGGGAACACGCAACAAAGGGGGCGGGGCCATGATCTTTTAAAATTCTGTCAGTTTAATGCCTACAAAAACGGCTGGTGAGGGACTACAACGAGCTTCTTCCCGGGTGCGTGACATCACAAACCCAGATAAACCCCGCCCCCGGGAACACGCAACAAAGGGGGCGGGGCCATGCTGCACTGCTTTAGCGAAGAGAAAACTAGAGGTGCATGTAAAAATCTGTTCATATATGAATCGCGATTCTGTCTTCTAACGATTCTAATGGATTCACAAGTTTCAAAACCAATGTTCAAAAGCAGCGGTTCTCAATCCTGTTCCTCACGTCGCCCTGCTCTGCATCTCTCTCTCTCTCTCTCTCATTCAGATCGTCAGATCAGCTCCAACAAACTGTTCCATTTATACACTTATTTTCACATAGCTATGAGAAGCGTTATACATGGACGTGCATACGGTTGCTGTGCTGTATTAAAGCTTTAATCAGAATAAAACCGTATATTAAAAGCTAACAGAAGCAGTAGCATTTACAAACAACAGCGTATCTAAAAGTATGGGACAACAACAAACAAACATACCTTTAAGAGCAGTGCTTACACAGGTTCTGCTCAATCCTCTTCATTAATATTCTCTATGTCTCAATTGGGCTCAGATTGATAAGCAATATAGAGGTCGTCATTGTTTACAATACAACCGGAGCACATTCTGAGCTTGAGGGGCGGGATGTTCAGACGCGCTCTAGAGGCGGTTTAGCGAATCACAACACACTGAGCCAGCTGACCAATCACAGCCCATCGCGTATATCTGAAGGAGGGGCTTCATAAAAACAGGAAATAATCGAGTCGTTTGTCAGAGAAGGGACAGATCGGTGTGGAATAAAGGTAAATTATGTGAAAAATAATGCGTTTTTTAAAAAACAAAGCATAAACACATGTTAGACTGCACCCCATAAACACAACCAAGCCTAGAAAAAAACCCAGTCAACCACCCCTTTAAGAAAATCAGACAATCCGTATCGGAATCAGTATCGGCAGATGTCATTCTAAATAACTGGCTAATACAGCGAACATTGAACCAGACGATTTAAATGTTGTTCAAGCAAGCTTATTGGCTACAGAATTAGCCTGTGCCATGTAGTAAATGATGTGATTGCTAACAGATTGCATGCAAAGAAACTGCGCCATCTACAGTTTTATGACTGAACTAGATATTTATTTAAGTGTTTATTTTGTGCGCTTAATGTAATTTTTTCAGGTAAACGGCTGGGACATGACTATGGTGACACATGATCAGGCACGAAAGAAACTCACCAAGAAGAATGAAGATGTGGTCAGGCTTCTCGTCACCAGAAAATCCCTGGAGAATGCAGTCAGACAGTCCATGATGCAACACTAATGCAGAGCTAATCGAATGTCTTTATTGGTTAATCACATGTTCAGTACATGTTTTAACTAATAAAAAACAAGCAGCCTCCCTCAGCCAAAGAGTGATGTCAAGAAACCCTTTACACTCAGTGTGGACTAACAAGGATTTGTGTTAAAGATCATTTTGATGTATTGAACTCTAACTGAACCAGTGTGTGTGTGAGTGCAATCTAAAGAATGTGGTTTGTATTCCATACTTTGCTACACTAATTTCAATTTAGTTATACTTTATACTACACTATCTTTAGCACATACTCCTGAATGTATCTTGGAGTCTATAAACTCCATATCATTTCATTCATAGATCTCAAGGGCTACAGTGAATTGTGTTCACCTCATTTCTCGTTAACACTTAAACCTACATATACGCCCATTAATTAATGAATCAAGTAATGTGGGAAACAGCCAGCATACAGTTGTACTTCAATGACCACTAATTTTGCTATTTTTTTTGTTTCTCTTCATCTTATAACTTTGTTTTTGTACTTAATTAACACAATATTAGCCTAATGATGCTATTGAAATATCATCCTCTGACCAGATAAACGGCTCCATCTGGATTTGGCACAATTGAGAACACTGCAGTTTTGTATTTAGCAATAATTTTTTTTTCTCTCTCTCATTTTTCCTGTTTTGAAAATGTTTTTGATACAGATTTTTTGGCGTTTGATTGTATGAAGATATATTTTCACGTAAGCGAATAAAGTAATCTTCTAGCACATGCTTTGTGTGTTTTAATAACCTATATGGAGTGTTTGCTGTCTCCGCTCTGATGTTTAATGAGTCTCTGATTGGCTCTTTTGTCAGGCTTTAAATGTCTGTGTCTTCACATTAAGCTTGAAGATGGTGACATTTCAGAGCAACAAATCTATTTCCTGACCTTTTGCTGTTTGTCTAGGCAGTTTTGTACTTCAGGCTACTTTCATCTCTTTAATGTTAGCAGGCAAAGGTGAGCATGCAAGCAGGTAATGCAACTCACAAAGTGCTGTGAAAGTCAAGTCACCTTTATTTATATAGCGCTTTATATAAGACAGATTGTGTTAAAGCAGTTTTACAGTATTAAACAGGGAAATAGTGTGCCGATAATGCAAGAGGACAATAACAAACAATCAATTTTTCAGTTTAAGTCAGTTCATCATTGATTCAGTGATGTCATCGTCCAGCTCAGTTCATTTCAAATATTGCCTGTCCAATCAAGTTGACAATGTTGCCAGAAATTAAGCGTCCCCAACTAAGCAAGCCAAAGGCGACAGTGCATGGCAAAGAACCAAAACTCCATCGGTGACCGAATGGAGAAAAAAAAACCTTGGGAGAAACCAGGCTCAGTCGGGGAGTGCTACACTAATTTCAATTTAGTTATACTTTATACTACACTATCTTTAGCACATACTCCTGAATGTATCTTGGAGTCTATAAACTCCATATCATTTCATTCATAGATCTCAAGGGCTACAGTGAATTGTGTTCACCTCATTTCTCGTTAACACTTAAACCTACATATACGCCCATTAATTAATGAATCAAGTAATGTGGGAAACAGCCAGCATACAGTTGTACTTCAATGACCACTAATTTTGCTATTTTTTTTGTTTCTCTTCATCTTATAACTTTGTTTTTGTACTTAATTAACACAATATTAGCCTAATGATGCTATTGAAATATCATCCTCTGACCAGATAAACGGCTCCATCTGGATTTGGCACAATTGAGAACACTGCAGTTTTGTATTTAGCAATAATTTTTTTTTCTCTCTCTCATTTTTCCTGTTTTGAAAATGTTTTTGATACAGATTTTTTGGCGTTTGATTGTATGAAGATATATTTTCACGTAAGCGAATAAAGTAATCTTCTAGCACATGCTTTGTGTGTTTTAATAACCTATATGGAGTGTTTGCTGTCTCCGCTCTGATGTTTAATGAGTCTCTGATTGGCTCTTTTGTCAGGCTTTAAATGTCTGTGTCTTCACATTAAGCTTGAAGATGGTGACATTTCAGAGCAACAAATCTATTTCCTGACCTTTTGCTGTTTGTCTAGGCAGTTTTGTACTTCAGGCTACTTTCATCTCTTTAATGTTAGCAGGCAAAGGTGAGCATGCAAGCAGGTAATGCAACTCACAAAGTGCTGTGAAAGTCAAGTCACCTTTATTTATATAGCGCTTTATATAAGACAGATTGTGTTAAAGCAGTTTTACAGTATTAAACAGGGAAATAGTGTGCCGATAATGCAAGAGGACAATAACAAACAATCAATTTTTCAGTTTAAGTCAGTTCATCATTGATTCAGTGATGTCATCGTCCAGCTCAGTTCATTTCAAATATTGCCTGTCCAATCAAGTTGACAATGTTGCCAGAAATTAAGCGTCCCCAACTAAGCAAGCCAAAGGCGACAGTGCATGGCAAAGAACCAAAACTCCATCGGTGACCGAATGGAGAAAAAAAAACCTTGGGAGAAACCAGGCTCAGTCGGGGAGCCAGTTCTCCTCTGACCAGACGAAACCAGCATGGATTGGTTTAATTCCAGGCTGCAACACAGGTCAGATTGTGCAGAGGACTCTTCTGGTTCCAGTGGTCTTGTGCCGATGGTCGTCGAGGTGACGAGGTCTTCGCTGGGGATCTGTCTCTGGGGCTCATCTATTTGACATGGTCTCCGCTGACATTCAGGGCTGTAGAGGTGGTCTCTAGATGCTGATCCACCATCTGGGCTGGTTCTGGGAGGCTACGGTGACCTCGGAATGAGAATAAAACAGACTAATATTAGTGTAGATGCCATTCGTCTCAAACGGTTAGTTCACCCAAAAATGAAAATTCTGTCATTAATTACTCACCCACATGTCGTTCCAAACCTGTAAGGCCTTCGTTCATCTTCGGAACACAAATGAAGATATTTTTGATGGAATCTGAGAGCTGTCTGACCCTGCATAGACAGCAACGCAACTGAAATGTTCCCAAGTCCAGAAATGTAACGAGGAGATCTGTAAAATAATAGTAATAATAGTTATTATAATAATAATAACTTCAGTGGTTCATCCGCAATTATACGAAGCTACGAGAATACTTTTTGTGCGCAAAAGAAAAAGATAACGACTTTATTCAACAATTCGTCTCCTCCGAATCACCCTGGTGCCATTTTGGAGAATATCCGCTGGACGTAAACAGCGTATGCTATGTTCTGTGTCCGCTGCGTCACGCCGGATCTGTTTCCTACGTTGTTGTGATTTGATATGAACGGAAACAGTGTATCCGTGTGACGCAGCTGACACAGAACAGCATACGCTGTTTACGTCCAGCGGATATTCTCCAGAATGGCACCAGGGTGATGCGGAGGAGACGAATTGTTGAATAAAGTCGTTATCTTTTTCTTTTGTGCACAAAAAGTATTCTCGTAGCTTCGTATAATTGCGGATGAACCACTGATGTCACATGGATTATTTTACAGATCTCCTTGCTACGTCTCAGTTGCATTGCTGTCTATGCAGGTTCAGACAGCTCTCAGATTCCATCAAAAATATCTTCATTTGTGTTCCGAAGATGAACGAAGGCCTTACAGGTTTGGAACGACATGTGGGTGAGTAATTAATGATATAATTTTCATTTTTGGGTGAACTAACCCTTTAAGATGTAACAAGTACATTGGGTGCCATGTGAAGTGTTCCCGTTTCCGGAAAGTGAGGCTGCTGTTAATTATAGGGCAACACGTCTAATGCTTCAAATGCTCCTCCATGAAGGAAAAATGGTTCATCCCATGGCCAGTACCTTTTCAAAAGGTACTAATATATACCAAATAGTCAAGTCAAGTCAAGTCTGCTTTATTGTCAATTCTTCCACATGTACAGCACATACACACAGAGAATTGACATTGTGTTACTCTCAGACCCTTGGTGCATACAGATAACACTAACAGTAGAACATAAATACAGATTTAAATATAAAATACAACTATACAATTATACAAATTAGGTAAAATATATAAAGCAGCACAAGGCGCATGGCAGATAGAGAGCAAACCAGTGAAGTAAACAACAGTGCAGATATAATGATTGTAGTGCAAAAGAGCTTATTCAGACTGATTAAAGTGACAGTGTGTGTGTGTATTTGGGAGGGGGGAGTGGGAGAGTCCATCAGAGGGTCAGAGTTCAGTGGTGCACGGGGCAAAAGAGGAGAGGAGAGGCAAGGTCGGGAGGGAGTTCAGGCACTAATATGAGGTACTAATATGTTCTCTTTCGGTATTAATATGTACCTTTAAGGTACTAATATACATATTTTAAGGGTAAATAAAGTACAAAAGGTACCACCACAGTAACAGCTTTTGTAAAAAAAAAAAATTCTGATAGTGTTTATATGTAAACACACAAATAGCATTCTGCTAATCAAGTCTGCATCAAGATTTTATCTAACCACTAGGATACACAACACATTCAAAGTTTTTATTGAATAAACATTTAGTGAACAAAGATTGATAATTAAAATAATATGCAAGATATTATGTATGAAAATTGAAAACATGACAACATGTATGAAAACATGAACTTATGTATGAATAAAATATAATGTTCCAATTAATTCAGCTGCGTTTAATCTGCCTTAAAATAAGAAAAAAAACACACCGTTTTGGACACAAAAATAAGGCGATCCAGATTTTTTAAGTTTTAAAACAGAAGAAAATATTATTTACTTATGTAGATTTGAACTTTTCTTTGTTATTTTGAAATTGTACAATTTATGTGCAGTGCTTGTCAAAAGTTAAAAGGAAACATTATGATTTTAAAAAGTTTTTAATGAACTGTCATTTGCTCACCAAGGCTGCATATATTTGATCAAAAATAGAGGTAAAACCAGTAATATTGTGAAATATTAAAATTTGAACTAACTGTTTTCTATTTAAATATATATTTAAGATGTAATTTATTTCTGTGATGCAAAGCTGAATTTTCAGCATCGTTACTCCAGTCTTCAGTCTTCAGTGTCACATAACAATTTATGATTTTATCACTATAAAGCCTACTGACTGTAATGACATAATGATTTGTCACTGACTCACTGCTTAGCTAATTTGTAATAAGAACACAGTTACAGCCTTTAAGAAAAGTAAGCCCAAACCTTTTATAATTATATTAACTGTGTCTAATGCGTTTCATGCCTGTTTCTCAGCAGCTGAATGTATCATTACGGTAGTTAAATGTAGAACATGTATGCAACATACACCCACACTCTGCATGGCAGGCCTGTTGTGTTACCATAGCGATGCAATCTGCTGCTCTCATCTTTGAAAAATGCGAAATGCGCTGTTATATGTTAAAGCCATGTTTTCAGTCCTTACACTCCCTGAAGAATTGTAAGTAGTTGAATTGTACGAATTGTACGAATTGAAGTATGTAATTGGATGTTGAAAATTATATATTTCAAAATGGTGGGAATCTACTGGAAATTTGACTTGTCAGAAGTTTGATGTATAAAGACCCCAAATTTCGAGCCCGGTCTCATGAAAATGCGTATAAATAGTACGCCAAATAAAAACGAAAACTCGTGGTATTGATACGCAAAAATGGACTTTGGCGTTCATATGATACGCATGTGTTTGGCGTGCATATAATACGCAGTTTTCGCGTGCATATGATACGAAATTTGTTGGCGTGCATTTGATACGCAGTTTTCGCGTGCATATGAAACGCATCTACCCCACAACCCTAAACCTACCCATCGCGTAACATATACAAGCCAAAGTACATTTTTGCGTATCAATACCACGAGTTTTCGTTTTTATTTGGCGTACTATTTATACGCACTTTCATGAGATCGGGTTGAAATTTCCCATGGTTGGCCTATAACAAGGAATGTTCCCTCTCGGCTTATATAAAAGCTCTATAAATGTTAGGACAAAACATTCTTAAAGTAATGTTTATGGAACATTCTTATTACTTTATTAATACTTGATATACATTCTCATAATGTTGAGCGAAAATGTTCTGAGGACAATATTCTCTTATTATTTGTACTTGATGAATATTTGTACATGGTGGCTTAAATTCGTGCTTATTTTCTAAAAACAGTATTCTGTACATGAATAGTGATTTGTCAATCTTACAAAGTAAAGTAAAATAAAAAATGATTAGCTACTATCTGTTCCATATCACAACACACATTGTCATGAAAATACATTCATGCAAACGTACAATAAAATATATAAAATTAAATGAACCCTTATCCGTGTGCTGCAAAAAAAGAGGCAGGTTCCTTGGGGAAAGTTGCAAGGAAAAGAGCGAGATGAGTTTGTAAAGACACGTGTGTAGGTGGTGAGTGGGTAGATCGGAGCAGAAGGTCACACACACACAAGTAAATACAAGTAAGAGCAATTACATTGTCATGGTAATGAGATACGCTTCGAGTACTACAGTGCTAAAAAGCATTTTCACTTTATATACATATTTATCATTTAATGAATATCACATTTCACATACAATAACTTTAAATGACAATGTGTCCCCGGCATTGATCAGTCATTAGATGAAACCGTTCAGCGGGTGTTACAGCACTAGGCTACGCTGTACGCTCAGTATTAAACGCCTCCCTCAATGAGACTTTTTAACGTGTTGATTCTGTGCGCAGTCGGGCAGTAGGTCGTTGTTTTCTCTCACAGGGAAAAAAAAATCCTTAACCTACTCTTCCCACGCAAAAATCACTTTCTCCGCCGTGAGCGCAGAATAAAGCGCATCTGCTGCGTGCGACGTTACTAGAAACGCGCACGAGAGAAGAGAAGAGATACAAGAAGAGCTGCCACTAAATGGTAAGTCGTATGTTTTAAAATGCAGATTGTATTAAATTATTTTCTAATTTTCAACTGAGCTAGCTCTTTGGATGAGGCATCAACTTGTCAATAATATGATATCTTCCTTTCGTTCTTTCTTTTAGTTTGTTTGTCTAGCCAAAATGTAGCCTACATCCAAACATTAATTCTGTATCTAAAAAACCCTGTAGTCAGAAAACAACCTGTTCAGTTCATAAATAGGCTACATTAGCCACCCTCTTTTTTTTCTCTTGAGTGTGTGATGTTCTGGTTCAAGTGTGGATCTTTTGGTTCACTGTTGGCAAGTGGTGCTTTGTAGTGCTCACCTGGGGTGTTTGTTGATGTGTGTATTTATGCTGATTTAAGATCAGTGATCAGACCATCAAGCAGGGATCAATGGAGGGAAAACTGGCCCTAGATCAGGTCAAAAGGAATGCTGTGTACCTCTGCTGTCGCTCAGTATGGGGTCACTTGGAGGGTGAGAAAAGGTCATGCTGTATAAAAACCTGTTTCATGTGCGTTTGGCCCGAGTTGAGCTTTACCTGTGACCACTTCAGTCCAGTATCTCCAGCACTAACCCACTGCAGAGCAACCATGAGTGGTGAGTGAACCCATATCAAGGTTTTATACTATAGATTAGTAAGGAAAATCTGAGGTGGAGTTGCTGGGTGATAAATAGTTTAGGTACTTAAATTGAATTAATGTTTTTCTTCATGGTGCATTATGGAGTGTATTATATTTGAATGTCTTCTGACATTAGATAAGCAGTGATTGGTATCGGTGGTCTGTATGATGGTTGATTATTTTGTCAGCCAGTCCACAAATTCATGGTATTTTCCTAGAACCGCAGGGGTCTGAGTTTTAAAGCAATAATGCAAAAATGAAAATTCTGTCATATGATTTCTTTTATACCTTGAAACAAAAACAGAGATGTTTTGCAGAATTACATGCATGGCTTCTTCACAAGTAAGTCATATACAGCAGATCAATTTTATGATGCTCTTTTGTAATTTTTTTGCTTGATGGCCACAATATTCATTCCCTTCCATTGAAACAAGAAACCTAGACATTATGAAAAAAAAAATACTATATGGTTTGGAGTGACATAAAGGTGATGGAATGCGAAGATGGAATAAAAATTTTTGGGTGAACTATTTTCTGTTATGAGGAGTTTTGCACATCCTTACTGGATTCCTGATTGCTTTAAAAGTTTTCCCATTTGTAACACCATGTTTGAAAGATGCAAGCCTGTTTCTGCCTCAGAGTAAAAAATGTAAAAATAATCGTGAGACAGAGTTTAAAATAGTAACTAATATGAGAAATAAAGTCACAATTACAAAAAAAGGGGTTTTAGGAATAATAATGTAATATACAATCACATTGTGATAGATAAAGTTGAAATTATGCCGAAAAACTATTGCATATCAAAATATCAAGTCACATTGCAAGATATAAAGTCGCAGTAACAAAGTCATAATTGCAAAATGTAAAACCACTTTGTGCAATATAAAGTTGAAAATATGTGAACAAGTCATAATTGCAAGATAAAAAGTCATATTGTTAGATATAAAGTTGAAATTATGCTGAAAAAATTAATTGCAAGATATAAAGTCGCGATTTCAAAGACGTAATTGCATTATATAAACTCACATTGTGAAATGTGAAGTTTAAATTATGTGGACAAAGTCATAATTGTGAGATATAAAATAACAATCAATTTATAAAGTTGCATTGTGAGATATAATCAGTTTGAATTTATGTGAAAAAGTCATGACGGAGATACTGTATATTCTTGTGATATATAAAGTAACAATTTCAAGGTCATAGTTCCAAGATGTACAGCCTCATTGTTAGATATAAAGTCAAAATGAGCTGTCTATTTATTTATTTTTTACTATATTGATTGGTCTTTATTGTCATTGTTGAAAAACAACAAAAAATATACTTCCATACCAAAAAGACATAAGCTGTATATAGATTTGACTGCGTTATCCAAAAAAAAAAAAACGCTTTCTGTCGGTATCACTTACACTGCTAAGACCCTCACTCGTAAATTCTTTTGCTGTTTTTCCTCTAACCCATATGTGCTCAAGTCAGCTATCGTGGGTAACCCTGCGCTCTCAGCAGGTTCTTCACACTCACAGCTGTCTCCAGAACAGCCCTCAGCTTACACACCTTCATTTCCATCCTGGTGTGCATCTGAAACAGAATATACAATGACCGTTTCAGTGGAGATGCTGTGTGCAGCTTATCTGGAAGTCTCATGATATTTGTTTGTTGTCTTCGGGATAAGCGTCCTCAATATGAGGCGATTTTTCATAATAGTGAGTTTTCATAATCAATTAGAGCATGTCATTACTGTAGCCTCTCATCAATTTGGCATCAGCATGTTATTAAGCAAGTCTGGATTGAAGTCGGTGCTTAACTGCAAGAGTAGGTGGTGGATTGTAATGGATAGTTCACCCAAAAATTTACCCTCAAGTTGTTTCAAACCTGTATGAGTTTCTTTGCTCTGTTGAACACAAAATATATTTTGAAGACTGTGGGGAACCAAACAGCCGATGGTCCCCATTGACTTCCATAGTAATTTTGTCTATAGTATGGAAGTCAGTGGGGTCCATCAACTGTTTGGTTGCCCATATTCTTAAAAATATATTTGTGAAAACGTGTGGCCCATAAATGGTGTTTAAAAATAGATATTGTATATTACCAGATCATCCATGCCCCCTATACAGGAGCAGTATGTATTCTCAAATTAAGTTAAAAACAAGCTTTACAGGATGCAGTACCGCAGGGGTTCCCAACCCTGGTCCTGGAGGCACCCCAACACTGCACATTTTGTATGTCTCCTTAATCAAACACACCTAATTCAGGTCATCAGCTCATTAGTAGAGACTCCAAGACCTGAAACTGGTGCGTCAGAGAAAGGAGACATGCAAAATGTGCAGTGTTGGGGTGCCTCCAGGACCAGGGTTGGGAACCACTGCAGTACAGAATATAAAAGATGTTAAGTGTACTTCTTTCAGGAGCGGCAACAGCATTTATGTCATAATGTTGATTTACAAAAAACATTTCCAAAAAAGCACAAAACACAGAAAACAATACAACCGGATTCAGTACAAGTTAAGGTCAATCAACAGCATTTGAAAAAAAGAAGAAGCAAATATCAGGGTTACAGTGCGGCTAATTCATGAGGTTTAAAATGCTCAATGTTTCTGAAGTATAGACATAAACAGTATGTATGTTAATTTACTGTGAAAAAAAGTCTACACTTACTAACCTTTTATATATTATAGATCAGTGGTTATATATCCAATTTTGCTACTTTGTTGCCATGACAACAGAACGCCATAAGCCCTAAAACCTTAAAATGAACATAAACATGATGATTCAAACAGCTTGACAGCTTAAATAATAGACATGTTTTAGTAGATGAGTTGTGTGTTCTATATACTGTATGACTACTGTTATTGTAATTATTATAATGTTTATTGACTTTAATATTTTTATTTTCATAAACTGGGATGTCTACATACCCTTTTTTTAAGTTTATTTTTTTGTGACATAATCACCATGTCTGGTGGCTGTTTGTGATGTAGGTTTAAAAGTGCTTAAGAGCTATACTGTGTGCTTTTGTGGTATGGAGAAGAGCAACGTACATTCTTGAGAATGTCTTCTTTTGTTTTCAAAAACAAAGAATCTTCACTTCTGGTAACTCAAACACTGTGGGTTCATATACCCTGCAATGACCGATGCATATTTTGCCATTTAATCACATGATGTAGAGTAGAACTTGGTTTCATTAAATCAGCTGATACTATTCGGTGAACTTTGAGTCACAAAATATTTTTTTTTTCTGATTTCTCGGCCACAGTTTCCCACGAAACCCTCTTGGACCATGTATTAGAGCTGATTATGAATGAGAAGCCTCCAAACAGCACTAGTCTGTTTCTGAGTGAAGACTCTGAGAAGCCACAGCGCAGTGAGGAGGGGCTCCACCGTCTGTGCCGAGTGTTACAGAAGCAGATGTCAGGAAGCAGACGAAAGATGGGCGGCATCACACGAGACAGCGTCAAGACGTTCCTGCGGAGGAACACCTTTGTGATCTTCACAGTGGCTGCTGTGGCTTTAGGTAAAGCAGTAAATCAGTGGGCAAAACAGCAGGAAAAATACATAACTTTGGGCTTATTTTTTTGATAATAGTGACACTGTTTAGGAGGGAAGTATGAAGTTTGAAAACAGTTCAAACTGAAGTTTGACATTTGTTTGACTGTATACAGGGGTGGTGTTGGGTTTCGCCCTGAGACCTTGTAACCTGTCCAGCAGGGAGGTGAAGTATTTCTCTTTCCCTGGAGAGCTGCTGATGAGGATGCTTCAAATGCTCGTTCTACCACTCATCGTCTCCAGCCTCGTCACAGGTACACCAGAAATCACTTTACTGTCTGTAGAGCATTCGCTAACACTTTAAATTCTTTACATTAGTTATGCATTATGTATCATAAACTAACAATTAAAGTGATAGATCACACGAAAATGACAATTTTGTCATCATTTGCTCACCCGCCACACCTGTATGAATTTCTTTCCTTTGCTGAACCTAAAAGAAGATATTTTGAAGAATTAAACAGTTGCTGATAGCCACTGACGTCCATAGTAATTTTTTCCATACTATAGAAGTCAATGGCTACCAGCAACGGTTACCCACATCCTTCAAAATATCTTGTTTTGTGTTCAACAAAAATAAGAAACTCACACAGGTTTGAGACAACGTGAGGTTGAGTAAATGAGGATATTTTCATTTTTGGATGAAGCGGGTTTTTTTACAGCAGGGTTAATTGTTTATTATTAATTTATGTTTCATAATACATTAACTATTGCTTGTTATGCATTCAGCATCTCGGTTTCATGTGCTTTTGTTTTGTGCAGATGTACTATTCAGTTCTGTTACTGTTCAAAACTTTGGGGTTAGTAAGATTTTATAAAAAAAAGAAATGATTACTTTTATTCAGAATGGACACATCAAATTGATCAAATGTGCAAAAGAAAAACAGTAAAAGCATTTAATTACAATGATCTTCTTCTGTTTCAAATAAATGTTGTTTGTTTGAACTTTCTATTCATCAAAGAATCTAAAAATGTATCACACTTTACACAAATTATTAATAGGCACAACTGTTTTTAACATTTATAATAATAAGAAATTATTTTTAAATGGCAAGCCAGCGTATAGAATGATTTCTGAAGGATCATGTGACACTGAAGACTGGAGTAGTGATGCTGAAAATTCAGCTTTGATCACAGGAATAAATCACACTTTAAAAATGAGTTATTTTAATTTGTAATGGTATTTCACAATATTACTGTTTTTATTGTACATTTGATCAAATAAATGCAGCCTTGGTGAGCAGAAGATAAGTGTTTAAAAAAATCTTACTGACCCCTAACTTTGGAACGGTAGTGTATAAAATAGCTATATTTAAATATTTATTTAATAGTATATGTAAAAATTAACATTGACCGAATCTTACACAGAAATGTTGTGAAGTGGATATACACGCCTAACTTAAATGTATTTAATCAATAAAGCAATGAACCCATGCTGCTTTTTTGGGGGTTGGTCGTGGCCTAATGGCTAGAGAGTCAGACTTGTAACCCAAAGGTTGCGGGTTTGAGTTTCAGTAGCAGCAGGAATTGTAGGTGGGGGGAGTGAATACACCTTCAATACCACGACTGAGGTGAGACCCTTGAGCAAGGCACTGAACCCCCAACTGCTCCCTGGGTGCCACAGCACTGGCTGTGTGTTCACGGTGTGTATGTTCACTACTCACTGCTGTGTGTGTGTGTGCACACTTGGATGGGTTAAATGCAGAGCACAAATTCCAAGTATGGGACACCATACTTGGCTACGCTTCACGTCCCTTTCACTTTATAGTATGATTGCCACTTCAGAAATGCTCAACCACAGATCTTTTGTCTCTTGGTGTTGCATGTCTTCAGGAATCTCCTCTTTAGACAGCAAGGCCTCTGGGAAGATGGGAATTCGGGCCATCGTCTACTACATGGTGACCACTTTTATAGCAGTTTTCATCGGGATTGTAATGGTGATTATTATCAGGCCGGGTAAAGGCAGCAGGGATAGTCCAGTGGCCTCTAGTGGCAGCATTGAGCCAGTGCAGGCCGCTGATGCTTTTCTGGACCTGATAAGGTGGGCAGAAAGTTTTGTTTGACTGATGCGATGCTTGTTTATTTTTTAGATGCTATGGGATCTGATTTTTTTCTCATTGATCTTACAGAAATATGTTTCCACCAAATTTAGTTGAGGCCTGCTTCAAACAGGTTTGTGAATCCTCTCCTAATGCATGTCTGAAAATAATGTGCCACTTCTTATTTGCTATTAAGCCTGCATGATATATCGAAATAAAATCGATATCGCGATCAGTGTTGGGTGTAATGCATTACTAAGAAACTAAAGTAATTAACCCTTGAAAAAGTTAAGTAAAGGATTATTCTTAAAATTTCTTACAATTCTAAATAAAGCAATAGTGGATTTAACATCAAAATTGATCATCTAATGTTAAAAAGTGTTTTTAATGGAACCTTCTCCCTTTAAATACAGTTCAAGAATAATTTATGCAATTTTATATTATTTATGTGAAAAAATTTAAAGAGCATACACTCTAAAAAATGCTGGGTTAAATACAACCCAGTGCTGGGTAAAATAGGGACAAACCCAGCAATTGGGTTAAATGTTTAACCCAACCTTCTGGGTAGTAACCCAACCGCTGGGTCAAAACAACCCAATTGCTGGGTTTGTCCCTATTACAATATTACTGTTTTTATTGTACATTTGATCAAATAAATGCAGCCTTGGTGAGCAGAAGATAAGTGTTTAAAAAAATCTTACTGACCCCTAACTTTGGAACGGTAGTGTATAAAATAGCTATATTTAAATATTTATTTAATAGTATATGTAAAAATTAACATTGACCGAATCTTACACAGAAATGTTGTGAAGTGGATATACACGCCTAACTTAAATGTATTTAATCAATAAAGCAATGAACCCATGCTGCTTTTTTGGGGGTTGGTCGTGGCCTAATGGCTAGAGAGTCAGACTTGTAACCCAAAGGTTGCGGGTTTGAGTTTCAGTAGCAGCAGGAATTGTAGGTGGGGGGAGTGAATACACCTTCAATACCACGACTGAGGTGAGACCCTTGAGCAAGGCACTGAACCCCCAACTGCTCCCTGGGTGCCACAGCACTGGCTGTGTGTTCACGGTGTGTATGTTCACTACTCACTGCTGTGTGTGTGTGTGCACACTTGGATGGGTTAAATGCAGAGCACAAATTCCAAGTATGGGACACCATACTTGGCTACGCTTCACGTCCCTTTCACTTTATAGTATGATTGCCACTTCAGAAATGCTCAACCACAGATCTTTTGTCTCTTGGTGTTGCATGTCTTCAGGAATCTCCTCTTTAGACAGCAAGGCCTCTGGGAAGATGGGAATTCGGGCCATCGTCTACTACATGGTGACCACTTTTATAGCAGTTTTCATCGGGATTGTAATGGTGATTATTATCAGGCCGGGTAAAGGCAGCAGGGATAGTCCAGTGGCCTCTAGTGGCAGCATTGAGCCAGTGCAGGCCGCTGATGCTTTTCTGGACCTGATAAGGTGGGCAGAAAGTTTTGTTTGACTGATGCGATGCTTGTTTATTTTTTAGATGCTATGGGATCTGATTTTTTTCTCATTGATCTTACAGAAATATGTTTCCACCAAATTTAGTTGAGGCCTGCTTCAAACAGGTTTGTGAATCCTCTCCTAATGCATGTCTGAAAATAATGTGCCACTGCTATTAAGCTATTAAGCCTGCATGATATATCGAAATAAAATCGATATCGCGATCAGTGTTGGGTGTAATGCATTACTAAAGTAATTAAGTAATTAACCCTTGAAAAAGTTAAGTAAAGGATTATTCTTAAAATTTCTTACAATTCTAAATAAAGCAATAGTGGATTTAACATCAAAATTGATCATCTAATGTTAAAAAGTGTTTTTAATGGAACCTTCTCCCTTTAAATACAGTTCAAGAATAATTTATGCAATTTTATATTATTTATGTGAAAAAATTTAAAGAGCATACACTCTAAAAAATGCTGGGTTAAATACAACCCAGTGCTGGGTAAAATAGGGACAAACCCAGCAATTGGGTTAAATGTTTAACCCAACCTTCTGGGTAGTAACCCAACCGCTGGGTCAAAACAACCCAATTGCTGGGTTTGTCCCTATTTTACCCAGCACTGGGTTGTATTTAACCCAGCATTTTTTAGAGTGTATCCTTATATTGTTTAACTGGATGAGCTTGATATGGGCTTTAGAAAGTAATTAGAAATAGGTAATGTAATACTTTTCATAATGCAATGTACAAACCCAATTCCAAAAAAGTTGGGACACTGTACAAATTGTGAGTAAAAAAGGAATGGAATAATTTACAGATCTCATAAACTTATATTTTATTCACAATAGAATATAGATAACATATCAAATGTTGAAAGTGAGACATTTTGAAATGTCATGCCAGATATTGGCTCATTTTGGATTTCATGAGAGCTACACATTCCAAAAAAGTTGGGACAGGTAGCAATAAGAGGCCGGAAAAGTTAAATGTACATATAAGGAACAGCAATTTACGACTTATTAGGTCAATTGGCAACATGATTGGGTATAAAAACAGCCTCTCGGAGTGGCAGTGTCTCTCAGAAGTCAAGATGGGCAGAGGATCACCAATTCCCCCAATGCTGCGGCGAAAAATAGTGGAGCAATATCAGAAAGGAGTTTCTCAGAGAAAAATTGC
>NW_015505653.1:592037-598977 GCF_001515645.1 Sinocyclocheilus grahami
ACTTATTTTTCCCTTAAAATTATACATTTTCTCAGTTTAAACATTTGATATGTCATCTACTGTATGTTGTATTCTGAATAAAATATTGAAGTTTGAAACTTCCACATCATTGCATTCTGTTTTTATTCACAATTTGTACAGTGTCCCAACTTTTTTGAGATGTGTTGATGCCATGAAATTTAAAATCAACTTATTTTTCCCTTAAAATTATACATTTTCTCAGTTTAAACATTTGATATGTCATCTACTGTATGTTGTATTCTGAATAAAATATTGAAGTTTGAAACTTCCACATCATTGCATTCTGTTTTTATTCACAATTTGTACAGTGTCCCAACTTTTTTGGAATCGGGTTTGTATATTGCAAAAAAACAAAAACAAAAAATCTATTTATATATATATATCATTCAGCCCTATTTGGTACAAGTAACAGACATTACACTCTAAAAAAATGCTGGGTTAAATACAACCCAGTGCTGGGTAAAATAGGGACAAACCCAGCAATTGGGTTGTTTTTACCCAGTGGTTGGGTTACTACCCAGAAGGTTGGGTTAAACATTTAAACCAACTGCTGGGTCAAAACAGCCCAATTGCTGGGTTTGTCCCTATTTTACCCAGCACTGGGTTGTATTTAACCCAGCATTTTTTAGAGTGTACTAATCACCCATTTTTCTTGCAGTACAAAACATTATACAAGAAAATCGTGTTGACCAAAAATGTCACCATCATGGTCAATGCGACAGACAACTTCAACTCTACAGATCTCATCCAAGTGTCCAACCTCAGCACAATCCTGCAGACCATCCAGGAGACGGTGGAAGAGGTGGTGCCTGTGTCAGGATCCTCGAATGGGGTGAACGCATTGGGGTTGGTGGTCTTCTCCATGTGCTTTGGATTAGTGATTGGAAACATGAAACAGCAGGGTCAGGCTCTCCGGGACTTCTTTGACTGCCTGAATGAAGCCATAATGCGCTTGGTAGCCATCATTATCTGGTAAGTGTGGGATTATGATGCTCTGATAACTTTCCTGCTGAATCTTTGACAACAGTAAGGCAGTTATTTAAGAGAGAATGATGTGGTGCTTGCTTTTTGTCCTGTTTGTTAATTTATTTAAAAAATACATTAAAAAAGCAATTCATACATACAATGGCTTGAATACCCCTCTTCATATTATATATATATATATATATATATATATATATATATTATTGTTGTTGTCCCATGTGGTGCATGTAACAATCCAATAAAGACAAAGAAGAAGAAGAGTTCAATAATATTTAATAAGCTAATGATCAGGGTACAATCCACGTTATCCACATCAAACATAGACAAGACTGGACAAACACTGGGAGCAAATACAGGGTTTAAATAAGACAGAGGACTAACGAGATAACTAACAATCATTTATTAATAATTAATAATAAATAATCAGGCACATGAGGGAAAACTATAGGTCAAACAGGGAAGACTAAGACAATGACAAGACTGTGACAGTTATATTAGACTTTATATAATATTCTAAAATGATTAGAATGCTAAAAAGTCACATAAAACTCAAAAAAAAAAAAAAAACGTAATAATATAAAAGTTTAAAAGTAAATGAAACCTGAAACCTGAATACATTTTTTAAAGAACTTTATTAACAATTTTTTTTTCTCTGTTTTTTTTTTCTTGTACACTCTTATTTGTATCAAAACCATAATAATGAGAAACTATCTTATAATAATGGACTGGTATATCATATTAATGAGAACATTTTTCATAATAGCAAATTAATATGTCGTGATATTTAGAAAAATATCTCATAACTGTGACTTAGTATCATGTAATGAAAACATTACTCATAATAATGACTTAACATCTCATA
Source organism: Sinocyclocheilus grahami (assembly GCF_001515645.1). NCBI lineage: Eukaryota > Metazoa > Chordata > Actinopteri > Cypriniformes > Cyprinidae > Sinocyclocheilus > Sinocyclocheilus grahami. Next base: position 593,905 of record NW_015505653.1, read on the forward strand.
ATAAGAAACTTTATCTTAGTAATGCTAATATATGTTAAGTGAGTATTATGTCTCGCATTATAAGTCACACTTGTTTTGTTCTAAATATTATGACATCTTAACTGATGATTATGAGAAAGTTTGTACAGTTTATACTCAAAGTCGTTATTATGAAGGCTTCTCATTATAAGGAAAATCTAAGTCATTATGTGATTTGGTCCTAAATATTATGACAAATTACATTTATAATAATTAAGCATCATTTTTATGCGAAAGGTTCTCATTGTTATGATATACTATTATTTTGACAACTGTTCTCAATATAATAAGATGCTAAGTCATAATTATATTTTATAGTTATAATTATATAAAATATTATGGCATATTAATTTATAGTCCTGAGAAAGTTTCTCATTATTATGAGAGTTTCTCATTATTAGGACTTTTTTTTGATACAGAATTACACATATCACATATAATTACAAATATCATGTGATATATTTAAAAGTTAATTTAAAAAGGGCTCTATTTATGCATGCGTGTGTGCAAAAGTTATTTATTAAACTATTATTTGTTATTTATTAAAATGTACACTTTATTAAAGTATTGGTGTGAAATGTGTGTCACGTCTCTGCTCTGCTGAGCAGGTATGCTCCGGTGGGAATCCTCTTCCTGATTGCAGGGAAGATCGTTGAGATGAAGGATCTTGCTCAGGTGGGCGGACAGTTGGGGATGTACACGGTTTCTGTCATTGTTGGGTTGCTCATCCACGGCCTGTTCGTTCTGCCTCTGCTCTTCTTTGTGGTGACCAAGAAGAACCCTTTCACCTTCATCGCTGGGCTGCTGCAGGCTCTGATCACAGCTCTAGGCACCTCATCCAGGTAAACACTTTATAGAACTCCGTGTAGGGCTCTTCTTACACATCCCACAGCAACAAAACAGAGCAAATCGTTTGTTGTTGTTGTCACAGTTCATTGAGAAGAAGATCTGTTGGTCCAGTAGCAGATGGTGTTTCTACCCCATGGAATGGTTTTATGAATATAGTGTGGATACATATTTCCTATTGAAACTGGAAGGGCTCTTTTTCATATCTTTTAATAAACATTAGAGCCAAGCAGAACTACACCTGACACGGACAAAAGCAAGACATTTTCTAAATGAATAAATTATGTGTCCTTCACAACCAGTTATTGAATTGATCATTTCTAGAGATTCTAGAAAGCATTTAATTGAACAAATATTTGCAAGATAAACTATATATTTTAATATTTTTAATTATAATTTGATTATATATACAGTGTAATGCTAATTTAATATGATATTATATCAATAATATGATATTTTTGGTACCATAAAGGTTTTGTTACTTGAAATAAAATAAATGTTAACTCAAATAAATGGAAAAAAACTTAAGCTTAGCTTATTTTGTTCACAAGGCAACATTTTTCATTTAGTTTAACTTGATGTAGGCTACTAAAATAACTAAAATTAAACTGAAATAAAAATGAATAAAAATTATATAGACATTTAAAATCAACAAAAGCTAATAAAAATGACAAAAACACAAAAACTTCAGCTAAAATTAACATATGAAATGAACTAAAATTATATTATATAGCAATAAAATCTGATTCAAAATGTTAACAGAAACTATAATAGTATCTCAATGATGCTAAAATAACACTGCACTTGTATAGAAATGACCTCAAAGCTAAAAATGCAAAAATCTTTGGCATATGATCAAGCATTTATTTATTTATTTACACCTAGTTGTCCTGACTAAAACTCTGTCACACTGTATGCTCTACACAGGTAAGTATAAAAGTTAGACATAAATCCTCAATTGAGCTCATTTACACCTCAGTGATTCAATTCTCCTAAATAGATTTCAATCGATATTTTTAGTTTTAACTGCACACAATACTACGCTATTATTATCTTCTCGTCTTCCTCAGCTCTGCCACCCTGCCCATCACTTTCCGTTGTCTTGAAGAAAACAACCATGTGGACAAACGAGTGACACGTTTTGTGCTGCCAGTTGGAGCCACAATCAATATGGATGGCACTGCTCTGTACGAGGCAGTGGCGGCCATTTTTATTGCCCAGGTCAATGACATGGACCTGAACTTTGGGCAGATCCTCACCATCAGGTTAGTTTTGGCAAGCACAAGTACTGAAGGCAATCAGTTTTTACTTTACCATTCTCCTTATTACAAACAATATCTCCAGTGGGCTATTTTCCATCAATCTCCAAATTAAAAAGCCCTCATGTTTCCTGCAGCATTACAGCGACCGCCGCTAGCATCGGAGCAGCAGGCATCCCTCAGGCTGGGCTGGTTACCATGGTGATAGTATTGACATCGGTGGGACTGCCTACGGAGGACATTACACTGATCATCGCGGTGGACTGGTTCCTGTGAGTCTCTCTCAAATGTCACGCTGAAGCATGCGGCTCCAGTAGAGAGCCCTCTCTCAAAGGTTATCGATACATAATGCAGACTGCTAATCTGAAGCAGTGTTGGCAATGTTGACACATTCTGCTTTCATATTGAGCTTCCATAATATTGAACACTGAATTGAATACATAATTTTTTCTTCAGTGACTTATTCAATGCTATAAACAGAAAGTTTATTTATTTAACAGATTATGAACTCTTTGCCCTGATATTGACATAATTTTCCAGCTTTTTTGTGTTTTCACTCTTATACGGTAGGGGGCGCTATTGCAGGTGTAGTCTTTGACAAAAACGCAATTTTCTCAGCTTTTTGTTCAAAATGTTGCTTTTTCATGAAACTTACCCACATTCAAGTGTTCATAAAAAAGTTATGCATGACATATTCCATGTTTAGATATTCATACAATTAAATATTCTCGGGTCCATGAAAGTATTGTGAAAATGATCAAAAATGCTGGCGGTGGCTGGCAGCTTTTTTAAAAAACACTGGCGGGGAAAGAGTTAATGATGTTTGCTAATGTAAGCATTATTGTTATTTGATGCTTATTTAATCAAACTAAATACTAAGTGTTAAATTTGGTAACATAACCAGTCCTGCTCCTGTGCATCAGACATGAATGATGCCTCAAATCATGTGGTTTGTTGAGGAAAGGTGTGTTGTTACTTTTCTAAGCAGTACGATGATTTACAGTTGACAAAAACAGGTCCAAACATGCCATGTTACATTGATGGAGGGACCCGAGATATTTTTTGGAACAATCTTAATCACCCTAGGAACCACCTGGGGAAATCCTAATCACCTACAAAACACCAGCAACTGCATAGCAACACCTTGGCAACCACCCTAGAAACCACCTAGTGACCACATTGGCAACCACCCACAACATCCTAGCAACTGCATAACATAATGTTGAAAACCACTCAGAACACCATAGTACTTGCATAGCAACACCCTAGCAACCATCTAGCAACACCTTGGCAACCACCCACAACACCTAGAAGCTACATAGTAGCATGCTAAAAACACTCAGAACACCTTAGCACTTGCAAAGCAATGCTCTAGCAACCACCTTCCAACACCTTGGCAACCACCCACAACACACCAGCAACTGCATATCATCACCTTGGCAACTACTCCAGTAACTGCATAGCAAAAAACAAACAAACAAAACACTCTGAACAGCTTAGCACCTGCAAACTAATACCCTATCAACTCTCTAGCAACACAATGGCATCCACCCACAACACCTTGACAACCACTCATAACAGCTTAGCAGTAAGTAACTGTACATAACACTTAAGCAGTAAGTGACCACCTAGCAATCATCTTGAATATCCTAGCAACCTTCTAGCAATGCCTTGACGATTGTCCACTACATCCTAGTAACTACATAACAACATGCTGAAAAACACTCAGAACAACATAGCAACACTCTAGCAACAGTTTGAACACAACACCCTAGAAACCAATCAGAACATACTTTTCACATGCATAGCAACAACCCACAACATCCTAGAAACTGCGTAAGCAACATGCACACCTTGACTCCTGCATGGTACCACCTTAGCAACCACCTAAAAAACACATTGGCAACCACCCACAGCACCCTAGAAACATGCTAAAAACCAGTCTTAAACACCCTAGCACCTGCATAGTACCACCTTAGCAACATATTGGTAACCACCCACAACTCCCTGACAATGACTTATAACACCCTAGCAACACCATGGCAACCAGCTGCAACACTCCAGCATTGTGCTTATGTGTTTTTCATGGCCACGCAGCACTCACATCTGCAGAAAATGGCTTTAATGTGAATGTTTTTGTGTGGTTGTTCAGGGATCGACTCAGGACCACCACCAACGTGCTGGGAGACTCATTTGGCGCTGGAATCGTTGAGCATCTGTCACGACAAGAACTCCAGAACCAGGATGTGGAAATCAGTAACTCTGTGATTGAGGAGAATGAAAAGCCGTACCAGCTGATCTGTCAGGAGAACGACTCTCTCAAACATCGCAACAGTGAAACCACCATGTAATAATCCTCAAATCATTAGAGTTCACACCCATAGACTGTAAATAAAAAAGGGGTACGACGCATCTCCATTTCTGTCCACTATAGAAAAGTGAAGCCAAAATATCCCAGTATGGCCACCCTCATCTTATGCCGATGACATCATTTGGAGCCCAATCTGTTCAGTAGTGATTCATTTGGAGCCTGAGTCTGTGCAGTTGTGATTCATTTGGAGCCTGAGTCTGTGCAGTTGTGATTCATTTGGAGCCTGAGTCTGTGCAGTTGTGATTCATTTGGAGCCTGAGTCTGTGCAGTAGTGATTCATTTGGAGCCTGAGTCTGTGCAGTAGCGATTCATTTGGAGCCTGAGTCTGTGCAGTAGTGTTCGTGAGATGGCGCCTGAGTCTGTTCAGTAGTGATTTATTTGGAGTCTGAATCTGTTCAGTAGTGTTCGTGAGATGGAGCCTGAGTCTGTTCAGTAGTGATTAATTTGGAGTCTGAGTCTGTTCAGTAGTGATTCATTTGGAGCCTGAGTCTGTGCAGTTGTGATTCATTTGGAGCCTGAGTCTGTTCAGTAGTGATTAATTTTTAGCCTCTGAGTCTGTTCAGTAGTGTTTGTCATGTG
>NW_015505653.1:599185-615997 GCF_001515645.1 Sinocyclocheilus grahami
AGCCTGAGTCTGTGCAGTAGTGATTCATTTGGAGCCTGAGTCTGCACAGTAGTGTTCATGAGATGGAGCCGCGGCATTAGTGATTCATTTGGACCTTAAGTCTGTGCAGTATTGATTCCCAATTGCTGGGTTTGTCCCTATTTTACCCAGCACTGGGTTGTATTTAACCCAGCATTTTTTAGAGTGTGGTAACCAGACAGTTGACGGTAGCCATTGACTTCCATAGTATGGAAATAAATGCTATGGAAGTCATGGCTACCATCAACAGCTTGGTAAATTATAACAGAATTTTCATTTTTGTGCGACGAATGGCTATTAGATTCTTTGTTTGGATTCATGCTTGAGTAAGATTTTTGTTTTGTGGTGGAATGTGACTGATTATTCTAGCGTGTGCTCCAGGCAGTTTGTGTTGTGCTTTGCTGGTTGTTTTAAGTATTTTTTTTTTAGATCTATTTGCCAGCTTTATAAATATCCTCAGATTGTGGTGCCCATATTGAAACTGTTTCTGTGTGACATACTTGAATCTTTACCACAGTCTCCAAATGTCCCATATCAGTATCAGTGTAATGGATTCACTTCACAATCCTCTCTGTTGGGTTTTGATAAATGGTATACACGTTTAAGAGAGATTGCTTTTAAATGCAAACTATGTGAAAATGGTGTAATGTTTAATATTTCTTATTTATGAGTATTTATCTGGAACCAATTTATTTGTACTTATTAATTTATTTTGAGTTTGCCCTTTTGAATTAATGGTCTAGTGTGGGCATATATTTGACTTGAATTGTTTGGTATTTTGAATTCTGAAAGGTGTTAAGATGAATAAATGTCTCAAGAATAAAATGACTCAGTTTACAGTGTTTGTCTCAACTAAACAAGCCACATCAAACTGTAACCGATTATGACAACATCATCCAGCAAACAGCATCCTCTAGTGGTGTGTAATGTAGGATTGAAGAATCCTTACCTGAATGCATGTCTTTGTGGATTGATAGATGAAGTAAAAGAAACCTCACACAGCTGGTTCTGGCACACAGCATGGACATGTACAATGAATCATCCATCCATACACAGAAATGAGCAAATATGTCACTCTGACATATTTCAGCTCAAACAGTAGAAGAGCATATAGTGTTATTAACACCAAGGTCATGAGTTTGATTACCAGGAAAAGCAAGAACTGATAATATGTGTATCTTGAATGCAGTTGCTTTTGATAAAATGCATGCAAGTCTGCTTGTTTAAAAATGTTAGTTTTTTATTATTTAATAATACTGCCACTTAATGTGTTTTTATTTATATAATTCACTGATTATTGAGACAAGGGACAAAACATGTTTAAAAATGTTAGTTTTTTATTATTTAATAATACATTATTATAAACGGATATATTTGTAGATAAAAGTCTCTGCTAATTAACCATGTAAGGGAACGGGGTTTTCTGAATTTTTTCTATAACTTAATTTTACCATTTTAAAACAATAAATTGAAAATGGGAAAAAATATATTTCTTTCAATATTAACAGCAATCTTCATCTGACAGGGTTAAAAACTGATGGAGTTGACAAAAATGTACGGTGTTGACAAAGGTCCAGCTGAGGTTACAACAACTGATCGACAAGACAACAAATTAAGACAACTAACTAATTTTTCAACTGTTATTTAATTTAATACAAAAATCCTTGTAATCTGAGTCTCCAGTAGCTTAAAAAATACACGAAGCTTATGTCAGGTTCAGTGTAATGGTAAACATTATTATGTGCTGCCATGTAGCAGCAACAGAAATGTTCCTAATATGAATCCAAAGGATCTGTAGACTGTCTTTAAAACCCATCAGTTACGAAATTTTATTTGTGACTGACTTGCATGGCTAAAGCAGTTGGCAACTGGCATGTTCACTCTCTATTAAAGGGTTAGTTCACCCCCAAAATGAAAATTAGGCTGCGTTTCACTCACCCCCAAGGCATCCTAGGTGTATATGACTTGCTTCTTTATTAAATTATATTATATAATTAGTTATATTAAAAATTGTTGTTGATCTTTCAAGCTGTTTCATGGCACTCAGCGAGTGTTGCATTGCTTCAGTCCAAAAAAAGTGTCTCACACGGCTCTGGGGGCTGAACAAAGGCCTTCTGTAACGAATCGATGCGTTTTTGTAAGAAAAATATCCATATTCAAAACGTAATAATCACTTGAAACTGTGAGATCCACAATGAGCAGGAAATAGGAAAGGATTCCTCAGAGTTAAAGATGCCTACATTACCTGATTTATTCAGAAAATCCTGACGGGGTTGATGCAAAGTAATGACACAACTTGGATAGGCCTATGTATTTTTTTAATGGGAAATATAAATAAAGTTTTATGTATTGTTTGATATATTACAGATCTCTGCCTTTCAATATAAATGTATGTTTTTTAGAAAAGGAAAATAAGGGACAATCGTGGTTTTTCATAGAAAAACTAAGGAACAGAATAAAGGATATACACACAGGCCTATTATATATATATATATATATATATATATATATATATATATATACATATACATTCACACACACACACACACACACACAGGTATATCTTTTAGATTTGTAATGTTTATTTTAAATGGAGTCTCTTATGCTCATCAATGCTGTATTTATTTGATCAAAAATACAGAAAAAAACTGTAATATTGTTAAATATATCACTCCAGTTCACGTGTTTTCCATCACTTTTTGACATTTTCTCCTCAAACGCTTCTGTGACTGTCCAAAGCATATGTATAGCTAGAGATGCATATTAGCTGCTGTTTAATACGTAAGCTGTCCGCCATATTGGAATGTCAAAGCCGGTCTGTGAACACTCAAGAGCAATGCCGGCATCTGCACTGCAACTGTAGTTATATGCATTAATATCTATATCTTCAGTAGACTTCAGAAGATGCTTTTGCTAAACTAACACAATGACAAGATGAAGCCATTAGCTAACAAGGCATTTAAAAGGTACTTTAGTTTAAAAACTTGTAACTGAGTTAATACATATTAAAAACACAAACCAAACATGAAGGTTTATCCAGTTTCTTCAAGAATTTAAATTTAGGCGTTTTTTATAACCAGGTGCTGCACAAAGTTGTTGCATCTTGAAATTCATTGATTTTTATTCTGAGTGACGTCATATAGACCGTTCCAAGATGGCGGACACGTCGACGTGTCTGGAGCGGTCGAATGTGGATTCTACCTATTCATATCTATGGTCCACAGCACATGAATATGAGCCACGCGATTGGCTGTCTGTTGCTAAGCATCTAGCCATAACGTTGCAACATCACATCGTTTCACACTATACACGTCTGACACATCAAAATGCGGCTAAACCTGCTCCGGAGCAGGCTTTCATAAACCAGAGTAAAAAGCGGTGATAACCCCAATTCTAAACTACAGGTGTTAAACGTACCTTTACCCAGGGTTAAAAACATGGTTTAGAACTACGATAACCCGGGGTTAAGCACAGAGTGAAAAGACCTTTAACCTCTCATCCACTAGGAGAGGGGGAATAATTTACTAGTCTTTTACAATAAAAACTAAATCATACATACATTTTTTCCATTTATTATTATTATATATAAAAATTAGTTGTGTTTTAACATACACAAGATCATCTGTAATTGCACTATAAATTGGTTGAGAACAGTCATACCAGCTTACTGGACTCTATAGAAGAGTTTATATAAGTTATAGAGACTATACATAGCTGCAGAGATTATAAACAACCTTTAAGAAGTCTCAGAGAAGAATACTTTGGCATATAGATTAACAGTCATTTGAGAAGACATCTAAATATCACAATATATCTGGATAACATAGTGTTTGGTAGTGAATGCTATGAGTCTACATATCATTTTCTTATACATATAAGAAAACAGTTGACACACAAGAAGGCTGGAGTTTCATGAATCACCTCTCTCAACTTTCACTTGGTCTAAAAGGAAAGAAAGCAACTGTGATTACTTAAGTATTCACAGACATTACAAAGTCATAGTATAAAATATAAGTATAAAGACTAGCATTTAACCAAAAAGACTAGTACCTAGATTAATCACATAGGATAAACTTTGGTTCTAAAGTTGGTTCAAAATAAAAAGAAAAAAAAGAAATAATTAATAAAAAAAGGACTATTCACCATTACAGCTTTACAAATTGTGTAACTGAATCAGAAACTATGGTACTAAAACTACTGACCATAAGTTGTTAATTATTAATATGAAACATATATTTGAGGTTTATTGCAAAATATAAGAAATATATACAAATCTAAGTTGATTGAACAACTAGGGACACATAATTTATTGGTAACATATTGGCTGATATCGGACATTTTTTTATTGAACAGTATCGGATGATATTGGAAATATATATTGGCTTGAGTAGTCTCAGATTTCATATTGGCCCCATAACATATATAGGCAATATATTTTCCAGAAATATTTATATATCCATGCATTCTTATTTACAAGTCCTCATGGGATTAGACGGCTGAAATTTCTGTTTCCATGGTAACAGCGACTTTTCTGATCGGTGGATGTCTCTTCAGGATTATAGTAGTGTAGTTCTTCACTGGGAATTTACCAATTAAACACAAATGTTGTTTCAAACTAAGTTGAAATCAAATTGATTGTGTTGGTATACAGAATCTTATACCTTTTCTTAAAGGGTTAGTTCAACCAAAAATGAAAATTAGCTTGTGTTTTACTCACCCTCAAAGCATCCTAGGTTTATGTGACTTTCTTCTTTCAGACGAATCCAATCGAAGTTATTTTAAAAATGGCCCTGGCCCCTCCAAGCCTTACAATGGGGGTAAGCGGGTGTTTGGTTGTCAACAGTTCAGAAGACGTGAAATAAAGTGCGTGCATCCGTAATAAAACGTCCCTCACACGGCTCCGGGGGGTGAATAAAGGCCTCCTGTAGCGAATCCATTCATTTTTGTAAGATAAATATTCATATTTCAAACGTAATAAACACTTTTCTCTCACTTCCGGTATTCTGTCATATGCGGAAGGCGTTCCGGCGGATGACGTAAGACGTTGACGTTGCGTGATAAGTGATGAGCGCGGAGAGACAAAACGCAAACGCCGGGTCACGAATTAGAAGCACAAAACGATGATTTGTAAAGAAAAATGTCGGAGGATTTTGATATAAGCCAAGAGGAGACTGGTTTTCCTTTGCTAAAGTAAGAAAACTTTGTTTCCTTTGCTCCTGCATTTCTCAGAGGTGCGTGCGCAACGCATACGTCTTACGTCATCCGTCTGCATGTCTTCCGCATACCACAGTCAGCGGAAGTGAGAAAAAAGTATTACGTTTGAAATATGGATATTTGTCTTACAAAAAACGAATGGATTCACTACAGGAGGCCTTTATTCACCCCCCGGAGCCATGTGAGGGACATTTTATTACGTATGCGCGCACTTTATTTCACGTCTTCTGAACTGTTGACAACCGAACAACCACTTACCCCCATTGTTAAGGCTTGGAGGGGCCAGGACAATTTCATTTTTGGGTGAACTAACCCTTTAACCTCTGATCTTATGGTATATCCGTCAGGTTGATACATTATCTCTAGAAATCTATTTATCGATGGAAAATTTTTTACTTCCACAAATGTTGCACTAAAATGGCATCCTGCAGACCTTGTTTACCTTGTTCATCTTTTGAGAGTTAACAACTGCGGCCTGTCAATAAAGAGAAAATTACACTCAAGACACTCAGTTTCTGGACCACAGAGCATAAGCTTTATTTGGACACTGATGCCGTTACTTCCTTAAATCCACGGAGATCTTACCTCTGACATGACGGGTAGATTCATATGTGGATGTAGCCACATGGTCCTGCGGGCTTTGGCTCCCATCCTCTGGTTCAGTTTCCGTAGTAACCTCTTCACCTTCCTGTCCCTTGGATCAGCGCACTTCACCGCCTTTTTGGTGTACAATCTGTCGTGATTCAAACAAGCGAGAACGTGAGCGCCAAGATCTCAAGAGCTCCCCCAAAACCTCTCTCTTTACATAAGGCAAATCCTAAATCTCTTAATCTGCTACGCTTCAAGTCAGTGCAGTCTAAATTGGCCTCTGTGAAGAAACAGTTTGGGCATTGTCCACCCAGCCTGAGTGCATTCTTTTGCTCTACTTGCCTGACAATTACCGCTCTCAGTAATAAAAATCTGACCTGCTTAGACAGCAATGCCTGTGAGCTTAAATAGGGCATATTTTCCATGTCTGTGATTGCTCCAGGATGCCTGGAATACTTGCATGATGGCTCTTATGCTGCAATCCGGCCCCTCCGTCTGCCTCTCATACCTCAGGACGTCTTTGGTCCGGACTTTGCCGTGAGAGTACTGCATGCAGCACTGAACATCTCGCTGCATTTGCACACCCTTCCCTGGCATAGACAGAAATAAAAAAACTGGCAACAGAATTCAGCACAGAATCACACCTGGAACCCATCATTAAGTATCATAAACTGGCATGCTCAACAGTTTGCAGAAGAAATCATGTGTCTTAATCAAATTTGGACTCCTTTTTTGTCCTTTCTGGAGCTTCCTGTGCCTCCCATCATGTTTTAACACACCTCATTTCTTCAGACATGCGTGAAACTCCAGCATCCGAAGCTCCTGAACCGGTCTGGCTATCATAGCATTATGCCTCTTTCCCCCCCGCCGAGATCTGGTCCCAACCGCCCCGTTCCAACATTACAATCAGATGCTAGGGAGAGTTTCACCTTACCTTCCAGGCAGCCGAAGAGGACAGCCCAGAGGAAGAGGATGGAGACAGTCTGCAGGAACATGGTGGAACCTCAGAGGGATTTTTTCCTCCGTGCTGTCTGCTGTCTTCTTGTGCTGTTTTTATTTCTCTCCTCTCTCCCTCCCTTCCCCTATTTTCTCTCTCACACGCTAACACACCCACATCTCCCTCACTCCCCCCCGTGTGCTGTTTTCACAGTCGTAGCATCTCCCCTCACTGTTGAGAAATGCACAACTCTCTTCAATTAACACGTTGAGCTGTGCAAGTGCTGGTGCGATGTGTGGCATAATCGCTGCAATTTTGAGCCCATCATCCCTGTTTGCTTGAGAATTTACAACTGCAAAGCTCTCAATAATAAATCCATATAGAATTCTTCCAACATTAGAAGAAAGAAGATTAAAAACAGCATTCTACAATGATATATGTGTCTGAGGTCGAATGCTGAAGGGAAGGAAACACCTTACATTAAAATGCCCAACTGTTGGCAAACTTATGATTTATTGCAGTTGAAAATGTTGGAGCAGGAAAAAATACAGTACTGAGGTCTGTTTTGCAGGGAGGAGTGTGAGAAAACATTAGAATGAACAAAACATCAGGAATCAATAGGGATACTTATATGCAGACATTTAGAGCCCGTCCTAATGTCGAGTTCTTGAGTCATGTGGAGAAACTGTTGGGACTTTATGGTTTCGGCATACCTGAGATCATTAGATCGAAAATATGCCATCTGCGTGTCCAAGGTGGGTGTGTAAGGCATGCAAGAATTCAGCTGCAGAAACATACCTTGTCCATGACCTTACTTGATTCCATGGGCCAATATCTCATCTTGCCCCCATATCTCGTTGACAATTAAGGCATCACATTGAATGAAACATTTCAGCTGCTGCTCAAAGAAAACGCTGATCATTTAATGAACCAAGAGCAAGTTCACGGGCATTTGACAAATGCACACAACTTTTACATTAAACAAACAGCATCATCTGCTTGAGTATTTGGGGGAAGTTTGTTCCATTTACTTGAGTACTCCTAGTGGGAAAAAATTGAGGATAGTGACTGAGAGGTGAAAAGTTTGAACCATTGCCCATGAGCCAGAAACCTAATCCAGATGAGCTGTCCTTGTCAGATAACATGTTTGTTAAGTGAAAACACCTGCATCATCTTAGGTTATGGATTCATAATATTCAGATTGTGTAAATTCAACATATGTCAAACTACACTGCCTGGCCAAAAAAAGTCGCCATTTGGATTTAATTAAGCAACTAGTGAAGAGTCTAGGATTGGATAATTATTGCAGTGATTAATATGTTTCTGGCATTCTTAACCCTAACTGATGCAGTGCGTAGCTTTTTATTTCTTAAGTAACCATGTTGAAAGACGTATCCATGTCCATACTCCAGGATGACAATGTCAAGATTCATTGGGCCCAAATTGTGAAACAATGGTTTAAGGAGCGTGAGAAGTCCTGAGCTTAACCTGTTTGAAAGTTGTTTTTTTGATAGGACTCTCCTGTTGTCAATACTAGATCTCTGCCAAAAACTCATGCCAACTCTTGATGGAAATAAAAGTTGTAATTTTGCATAAGTTTGTCAAAACAATGCAATGAAAGCACAACGTTATCAAATCTAAAGGCGCTCCAACAAAATATTAAGAGTGTGCAACATTTTTTTTTTTGGATAGGCAGTATAAAGTAAACTCCAGCACATTCCAAGACTTTCAATAGGGTTAAGGTCAGGACTCTGTGATGGCCACAGTTTGAGCCTGATGAATCTTGGCATTGTCATCCTGGAATATGGACACGGGTACCTCTTTCAGCATGGTTGTTTAAGAAATGAAAAGCTACACACTGCATCAGTTAGGGTTAAAAGAATTGTTGCAAAACATGCTGGAAACATATTAATCACTGCAATAATGATTCAATTCTAAAATTTTAAGGATCTGATTATTTAAATCCAGATCTTCTAAATGAAATCTAAGTCTTTGCTTATGCTAAACTCGCCACAATACAGAGACGTGGTTATTCAGTTATTCTGAATGCTTTAGCTTCTTTCATTGTGAATACTAATTTGTTGTGGCTCTTATCAAAAGATTGCATTCTACACTGTAAAAAATATTCCGTAAAATTTATGGTAAAAAAACGGCAGCTGTCGTTGCCGGAATTTTATCGTAAAAAATACGATAGCAACATTTTAGGTTTTATGGTTTTAACTTAAATTTACAGTTAAAAACCATAATTTAATTAAATGATATAATGTTAAAATACCAACCTATTGAAGTAGGTTATGGATTCATAATATTCAGATTGTGTAAATTCAACATATGTCAAACTACACTGCCTGGCCAAAAAAAGTCGCCATTTGGATTTAATTAAGCAACTAGTGAAGAGTCTAGGATTGGATAATTATTGCAGTGATTAATATGTTTCTGGCATTCTTAACCCTAACTGATGCAGTGCGTAGCTTTTTATTTCTTAAGTAACCATGTTGAAAGACGTATCCATGTCCATACTCCAGGATGACAATGTCAAGATTCATTGGGCCCAAATTGTGAAACAATGGTTTAAGGAGCGTGAGAAGTCCTGAGCTTAACCTGTTTGAAAGTTGTTTTTTTGATAGGACTCTCCTGTTGTCAATACTAGATCTCTGCCAAAAACTCATGCCAACTCTTGATGGAAATAAAAGTTGTAATTTTGCATAAGTTTGTCAAAACAATGCAATGAAAGCACAACGTTATCAAATCTAAAGGCGCTCCAACAAAATATTAAGAGTGTGCAACATTTTTTTTTTTGGATAGGCAGTATAAAGTAAACTCCAGCACATTCCAAGACTTTCAATAGGGTTAAGGTCAGGACTCTGTGATGGCCACAGTTTGAGCCTGATGAATCTTGGCATTGTCATCCTGGAATATGGACACGGGTACCTCTTTCAGCATGGTTGTTTAAGAAATGAAAAGCTACACACTGCATCAGTTAGGGTTAAAAGAATTGTTGCAAAACATGCTGGAAACATATTAATCACTGCAATAATGATTCAATTCTAAAATTTTATATATGGATCTGATTATTTAAATCCAGATCTTCTAAATGAAATCTAAGTCTTTGCTTATGCTAAACTCGCCACAATACAGAGACGTGGTTATTCAGTTATTCTGAATGCTTTAGCTTCTTTCATTGTGAATACTAATTTGTTGTGGCTCTTATCAAAAGATTGCATTCTACACTGTAAAAAATATTCCGTAAAATTTATGGTAAAAAAACGGCAGCTGTCGTTGCCGGAATTTTATCGTAAAAAATACGATAGCAACATTTTAGGTTTTATGGTTTTAACTTAAATTTACAGTTAAAAACCATAATTTAATTAAATGATATAATGTTAAAATACCAACCTATTGAAGTACTGAAATCTGTTTTGTACCTTTGTAATACACTGATAACCACCAAATGCAGGAGGTGATGAGAAAGTCACATGATGAACCAAAGCCCATCACAAGCAGCTTTTAAATAATAACATATATAGAAGGTGCACAGTGTCATTCACACAAACACTAAACACCATCATGGTAACACACATGAAACTGAAATAATGCAATAAACATTCATTTAACAACATTAGGTATAACATACAACCCTGATGTACAAAACTGATAAGAAAAAACTAAGAAACATAGTTATTTCAACAAAAAAACATCAAATTTGAAATGTAATGCAGGGAATTCTGGGAATGTCAATTTACGGTTATTCACTGTAAATTATACAGGCTTTTTCACTTCCAAAAACGGTATACTACCATAAAATTACATGTAATGTCCAATACAATTTTTCACCGTATATAGTAGGGGAATTTACCGTTAACCCTTTAACAGGTTTTTACTGTAGCATTTTTACAGTCTTTTACCGTTAAATTCACGGTAACTTTTTACAGTGTAGTCTGCTTTTATGGATTACCAATTAAATACAAATGAACCCGCTTTTCTCAAAAGCCATATGACTTATAGTGTTAATGTAGCACAAACAATGAAGAACATGTCATGTGAACATTTAATACTTTGGGTTAAGTGTTTATTCAAATTCCTAATCCTAAGTGTGAGCAATATTGATGAATACTAATAAATACTTTGAGCTCTCCATAGAGCAATGATATTGAATTTTGCAGCTGGTGAGTTCAGTCCCTTGCAGTACAGTGTCTTTCTGTTTACTTGTCATTGGAGCACATTAGAAAAACCCATCCACACAAAAACAACTATGCAAAGAATTCTCAGCATGCATACTAGAGTTTTTCATCATGGTTTAAATTGCTCGTGACGATGCACATACTTGCTTGTCTTCATCTAAAATTAATTAACTTTATGTCCAGGATCAAGACAGTAAGCCAACTTAACTATCGTAAAATATTGGTTTTAAATTTTTTGGCAACGTTTTTATTTCTGCAGGATCGACAGCATCTCTCACACTGCGAGGCCACCAGGACTATCCATTCAAGGCAGACTGTTTTCCCCTGGAGACATGCTTTAGATAAATCTCAGGAAAGACACATGCTATGCTGTGAAGATCGTTCACATTCTACTCAGTTCCTCCTGAACTGGTGATTCATACAAATCTTTGGATACGTTGGCATGTAAAATATTGCCTTTAAGCTCCATGCCTGAAGATAAAGTCCTAGATATTTACAGGTAAACAGTGATCTCATCCTGGAAATTGAGGTAGACTGACAGTCTGATTATGGAAAAGCCTCAGATGGCACACTGTTCATAGTCCTTTCAGTGACTGTCTGATGCATATTGAACACAAACCTGCAAAGCACACGCAAAAATGACAAGCTTCAGTCAGATTTTTTTCTACACAACCACCAGAAGTCACTGCATAACTCAAAAACAAAATTGTTTTAAAAGCTATTGTTTGCATATAGCGGCTGTGGACTTTAATTCTCAATTATTTGTCCACAAGTCTACAACATAGGGTGTCCCATTTGTCATTTTAGGTTTCAAAAGGGTGCCAAAATGACACTAAATTAGTTCTTTAAATTAATAGTTTTTGCAGTAAGAAAAGGCCTTATAACTATAAGCACTTTCAAAAAAGAACTGATCAGTTTGCCAGGTTAGTGCCATCAAATATGTTCGGTTTTATTTTCTGTCTGTTTAATGGATACTAATTAATTTTGGATGGGCATATATTTTAGCCAAAGCCTACATGCATTTTACGGTATTTTTAAAAAATGTATATATATTTTTTTACAGTTATAGAGAAGCCATAATTTGAATGTTTCCATTTCCAATCACTGTAATATGATCGATCACATTTATGGCATGTAAAAACAAAAACTGTTATTCATTATTCACAAGTTGGTCAAAAGATCTATGCTGGTTTTAGTGGGAAGACTAATTTGCAGACCAGACTTTCTGCTGAAAACCAAACATCTGTCAATGCAAGAAACACTAAAAAAAAACAACAAAAAAAACCATACCATTTTTTTGTCCCTCTCACACAATGAACAACACTCTTGAGAAAAAGATAAGAGCTTCACTTTATTTAAACACTAAAAATTGTTATAAGAATCTTAGAATATTGAAAAATACAATTTGCACTTTACAACTTTGACAACCATACAATTTTATCAAACTGCTAAAGCATTACCAACATCACAATGAAAAAAATAACATGTATCAGCGATTTCTCCTCTCTTTTGATTTCTCAAATCTGAAACGAAACTTCAGAACTTGTTGACAGTCTTTATATTCATATCTATGCACCTTTTCAGTCAGTCCAGGGTACCTACACAAGAGTGATACAGAAAGCAAATAGTTGAATTTAAAGACATGACCTTGAAAGTTTGATTCAATTCCCCTTCATAGGTTGCATGTCACATTATACTTTTGGGTCTAAACCGTAGCATCAGCAGCCAAAGTAACACTGTTGCAACTGTTTATCATTGTAACTAATAATTTAGGACAAGATCTTTCAGCAATTTAGGACAGATTGCATTCATGCTGTGAATCATCAACTGTACTCGGACCACCTTTGTGAGCCGATTCACTGCAGGTTACTGGTGGACTTTCACAAAAAACAAGTGAACCGAACTCTAGACAACAAATCAGAATATCTTTATCGAAACAGCCATGTTATTACCAACTGCCTTTGTTTCTGAATTCCTAGAATCAAAGATCTTCGTGGTCACACATAATCTGCCATCATGGCAGAATATTGTTTGGTTTTAGGTTTACCATTCTTGGAAAATGAGGTTTGAAGGAAGGAAAGAAATATAGGCAATCAAAATGATCCATAAAACACTTTCCCACTCCTTTAGACCTTTGCCAGCAGGAAATAACATTAAATTGCGACTCCCTTACCTTCCAAAAACGCAAATTCATCTATTGCTTCAATAGCATTGTCTGCCAAAAGAGAAAAAGCACCAATCATTACAGCATCAATAAAATAGCACTTGTTTTTTGTTAAAATTCTATTTAATCCATTTTAGAATTGAACTTATAACTTACCCAAGTCTTTGCGCTGCAGAGTTTTTCTCTTTCCCTGTTGTGCATAAACAAGAGCGTCCTTGGCGATCATTTCAACAAAAAGCTCCTGCAGGCAGACAAATAATTAGTACCATTTTATTAACTGAGATACAACTGTCTTTACCCACCCGAGTGTATAGGAGGGGCCATCCATTTTTGTCCTTGGCCCTGTGAATTCAAGTAACGGCCCCATCAAGGTTTTCATATCAACAAATCTAGCCTAGTTTGAACTGCAATTCAGAATATCCAGACAGACAACCACTGCATCCATGCATGCGGCAAACTAGTATCAAAATGTTTTAATACCTCCTCTCTTATAGATGTTATCAGCTGCTGCGTCATAGCAGCAGTCATATTTTTCTGGCACTGTGAGAACTTCATTTGAATTTTCATTGCCAAGGCAATTACAGTAATTAGCGGTCAATGAGCATCTCACACTTTATAGAGAACTTATGGTCCTCGGATTTGAGTGCTTAGTTATTCATATTTAGTCATATTACATTTGCGATAAAATAAAGATTTTACAACCACAAACTCAGACAAACAAAACCATGAATACATAGACCTAAAGATCTAAAACTGACAGGCAAAAGGAGAAAGAAATAGAAAATCTTACATTCATTGATTTTGCACCTGAAAACATAACAGTTTCTGTGATCCATTCTATACTGTTGTTGCAAAACCTGTTGGTTTGTCATCAAGATCATGTTATCTAGCTGGCTAACATACAAATGGTTTGATTGAAATTGCTAAAATGACATCAATAAAAAAAAAGTGCAAGCCAATAACCTACCAATCAGTAATGTTTTCTAGCAAGCATTTATAAATGGAGTTATATTATGCCTGTTAAATTTCCAGCCTTTTTTTTTTGTAAATACAATATTTAATTGTATGCAGAAAATGTTTTTGTACATTTTGTATTTCAGAAAAAGCTATCACATTATTATTATTATTATTATGTTAACAGAAAACAAATATAAACAAGAGACAGAGTGTAGGCAGAGAGAAAGAAATAGAAGTAAAATTGTATATTTGACATAAGGAGACAAGCAGAACTTAAGTTAGAAAGACGAAGAGACAGAGGAAGGGAGGGAAAAGAGGTGTATCTCACCGTGGCTTTAGCTATGATGAACACGGACTCTTGACTGGCCAGACTCACGTCCGGATCGGCTTTCATCAGAGTTTTAATGCGGGACAGCGGTAACTTGGCGAGGCGGTGCTGCTGCTGCTGCTGTGCGCCCGCGGTGGGCCCAGCTTGCCCATTCCCCCCGTCCTCCTCCGGCTCGGCGCTTCGGGGCTCGTCCTCAGCTCCGCTGCGGTCCACCTCCGGCTCCGCAGGAGCTGCAGGAGCAGTCGCCGCCATTGACGCACGCGGCTCTTAACAGAACGTAATCTAAACCGAAAGCGGATCGTCTAATCTTCTCCCGCCAAATCTGACTGTAAACACAACCTCGAGGCGGACGGCGGAACAGACGTCACAGCGCCACGTCATTTTAGCGGGTCAACTCATTCTGTCCAGTATAGGTCAGTTAAAGTCCATTAAACAGCGCCATTGACTTCCAGGAAGGATGATTTTTAAATGATCTCAGATGACATGTTGTTTCCTCAGTTCAGAGAGAGTGATTGGTGATAACAACAGAATACTGACTGCATACACGGGGGAAAAAAGAATTTTGATTTGAGGGACTTTCTGAATCAAAGTAAATATTGGAGTAAATAATCGGAATAATGTTTAAAGCCTATTTTAAATCTAAAACCATTCCTGTGCGTTCACACTTGTGGTTCGGTTCTCTTGGTTCGTGTGGTCCGGACCAAAAAAGACAACTATACATTTGGTTCTGGTCCGCTGAGCGTTCACACTGGCATTTTTGACAGCGAACCTAAAGATACCGAACCTAAAGGCACGGTGATACGTTCACAACCTGATTGGTCGGGTTGAATGACGTATATTTTGCGACGGAACTCACAGAGTACCCCCCAAAAAAGCTGTGTTCGACTTAAAGCGGTGCTGCGCAGACCGATGTATGACATCAAAGTACCCATTCAGAGATCCGTCTGCTCAGCTCCGCTTTAAGTCGAACACACATAATGCCGTCTGCTGGACTAAGCGCGCTCATTGCTGCGTGTACTTATGATTTTATTTTCACCACCTGCGAACTCACGAAGAGCTCATAAAAGCCACTTTACCTCCTCGTTGCTCCACGTTTGCCCTCTGCTCATTTTGTTTTAGATGGTACGGCTCGTTCCGCGTCGTTAAATCATGTCGCATATCGTCGCATCTTGTCATTACTTCCTGTTTTTTGTTCGTTTAGAAGTGTTTGGTCTGTGATGCGTTCATATTTCATTCGAACTGCACCAGAGTTGGTTTGGAAGCGGACCGAGAACCATCTTTTTAGCTGTCTTGGTCCGCTTGTTTGGTGCGCACCAGGGTTCGGATGGCAGCGTTCACACTCACTCAAATGAACCGCACAAACAGAGCAATCGCACCAGGGTTCATTTTAATCAAACCAAACATGACAAGTGTGAACACACCCTTAATCTCATGCCTCATTATACCTCAGAATTAATTTTCATTGTTTTGTCATCACATAGTACCATGGTACCATGAAAGACTACTGTAGTATTCTTTGAATAATTAGCTTTTGATGAATATAGCTGTTCTGCATGGCCGGACTTACCATTGTTCTTGACTGGGCTGCAGCCCATGGGCTCCGGTTTGTAGGGGGCCCTGCCTTTGCCCGTTTACGTTTTGTTTGGTTTGTTCAGTTATGCCAGTCAGAAATTATTAGCCGCATTTTTACTGCGCACACAAGGGCTAAAGGGGCCAGCCTCCAACTACGACCTTCGAAGCCATAATCAAACAGCATCAACTGGGTATTTATTGTAATATTTATATAAACTGGGTGTTTATTGTATTATAATGACTACTTAATATTACATCTAAACTTTGACTAGGCTTGACATGTTGCATATTAATTGTGTATGTGAGCCTCAAAACATATTTTAATTTCTGTGTATTTTTATGTTACTCTATAATGATGTTCTAATTGAGGGCATTTGTAGTGTATAGATATATAGCCCGAACATAACCTCCTGCCCTGCTATTCAGTATGGTAAATAGTAGACAGGGGCTAGTTGTCACACTTTTTAAAATTGTTTTATTTATTCCAGTGAAGGTTTAATTTTTGGCTACAAAACAGCTATTAACCCTAGAATGCATAAACCAAAAAAACTAAATTAAAGGGGTCATATGAAGTTGCTAAAAAGAACATTATTTTGTGTATATGGTGTAATGAAATGTGTTTATGCGGTTTAAAGTAAAAAAAAAACACATTATTTTCCACATACTGTACATTATTGTTTCTCCTCTATGCCCCGCCTTTCTGAAACGCGTAGATTTTTACAAAGCTCATGGGTCTGAAAAGTGAGGTGTGCTCTGATTGGCCAGCTATCCAGTGCGTTGTGATTGGCCGAATACCTCACGCGTGTGACGGAAATGTTACGCCCCTCACCATACTGTGATGCCCTGTCCGGCC
>NW_015505653.1:616271-619112 GCF_001515645.1 Sinocyclocheilus grahami
CTGTGCGCCCGCGGTGGGCCCAGCTTCCCCATCCCCCCCGTCCTCCTCCGGCTCGGCGCTTCGGGGCTCGTCCTCAGCTCCGCTGCGGTCCACCTCCGGCTCCGCAGGAGCTGCAGGAGCAGTCGCCGCCATTGACGCACGCGGCTCTTAACAGAACGTAATCTAAACCGAAAGCGGATCGTCTAATCTTCTCCCGCCAAATCTGACTGTAAACACAACCTCGAGGCGGACGGCGGAACAGACGTCACAGCGCCACGTCATTTTAGCGGGTCAACTCATTCTGTCCAGTATAGGTCAGTTAAAGTCCATTAAACAGCGCCATTGACTTCCAGGAAGGATGATTTTTAAATGATCTCAGATGACATGTTGTTTCCTCAGTTCAGAGAGAGTGATTGGTGATAACAACAGAATACTGACTGCATACACGGGGGAAAAAAGAATTTTGATTTGTTCTGAATCAAATTAAATATTGGAGTAAATAATCGGAATAATGTTTAAAGCCTATTTTAAATCTAAAACCATTCCTGTGCGTTCACACTTGTGGTTCGGTTCTCTTGGTTCGTGTGGTCCGGACCAAAAAAGACAACTATACATTTGGTTCTGGTCCGCTGAGCGTTCACACTGGCATTTTTGACAGCGAACCTAAAGATACCGAACCTAAAGGCACGGTGATACGTTCACAACCTGATTGGTCGGGTTGAATGACGTATATTTTGCGACGGAACTCACAGAGTACCCCCCAAAAAAGCTGTGTTCGACTTAAAGCGGTGCTGCGCAGACCGATGTATGACATCAAAGTACCCATTCAGAGATCCGTCTGCTCAACGCCGCTTTAAGTCAAACACATCTAATGCCGTCTGCTGGACTAAGCGCGCTCATTGCTGCGTGTACTTATGATTTTATTTTCACCACCTGCGAACTCACGAAGAGCTCATAAAAGCCACTTTACCTCCTCGTTGCTCCACGTTTGCCCTCTGCTCATTTTGTTTTAGATGGTACGGCTCGTTCCGCGTCGTTAAATCATGTCGCATATCGTCGCATCTTGTCATTACTTCCTGTTTTTTGTTCGTTTAGAAGTGTTTGGTCTGTGATGCGTTCATATTTCATTCGAACCGCACCAGAGTTGGTTTGGAAGCGGACCGAGAACCATCTTTTTAGCTGTCTTGGTCCGCTTGTTTGGTGCGCACCAGGGTTCGGATGGCAGCGTTCACACTCACTCAAATGAACCGCACAAACAGAGCAATCGCACCAGGGTTCATTTTAATCAAACCAAACATGACAAGTGTGAACACACCCTTAATCTCATGCCTCATTATACCTCAGAATTAATTTTCATTGTTTTGTCATCACATAGTACCATGGTACCATGAAAGACTACTGTAGTATTCTTTGAATAATTAGCTTTTGATGAATATAGCTGTTCTGCATGGCCGGACTTACCATTGTTCTTGACTGGGCTGCAGCCCATGGGCTCCGGTTTGTAGGGGGCCCTGCCTTTGCCCGTTTACGTTTTGTTTGGTTTGTTCAGTTATGCCAGTCAGAAATTATTAGCCGCATTTTTACTGCGCACACAAGGGCTAAAGGGGCCAGCCTCCAACTACGACCTTCGAAGCCATAATCAAACAGCATCAACTGGGTATTTATTGTAATATTTATATAAACTGGGTGTTTATTGTATTATAATGACTACTTAATATTACATCTAAACTTTGACTAGGCTTGACATGTTGCATATTAATTGTGTATGTGAGCCTCAAAACATATTTTAATTTCTGTGTATTTTTATGTTACTCTATAATGATGTTCTAATTGAGGGCATTTGTAGTGTATAGATATATAGCCCGAACATAACCTCCTGCCCTGCTATTCAGTATGGTAAATAGTAGACAGGGGCTAGTTGTCACACTTTTTAAAATTGTTTTATTTATTCCAGTGAAGGTTTAATTTTTGGCTACAAAACAGCTATTAACCCTAGAATGCATAAACCAAAAAAACTAAATTAAAGGGGTCATATGAAGTTGCTAAAAAGAACATTATTTTGTGTATATGGTGTAATGAAATGTGTTTATGCGGTTTAAAGTAAAAAAAAACACATTATTTTCCACATACTGTACATTATTGTTTCTCTTCTATGCCCCGCCTTTCTGAAACGCGTAGATTTTTACAAAGCTCATGGGTCTGAAAAGTGAGGTGTGCTCTGATTGGCTAGCTATCCAGTGCGTTGTGATTGGCCGAATACCTCACGCGTGTGACGGAAATGTTACGCCCCTCACCATACTGTGATGCCCTGTCCGGCCAGAGCGACGATCAGTGTTGCGAGATGGGGCCAGCTATCCAGTGCGTTGTGATTGGCCGAATACCTCACGCGTGTGACGGAAATGTTACGCCCCTCACCATACTGTGATGCCCTGTCCGGCCGGAGCCACGATCAGTGTTGCCAGATTGGGCGGGTGTTGCCAGATTGGGCGGGTTCCCGCCCAATTGGGCTGTTTTGAATTTGATTGTGCTGGTTTCAAACATATAAATTGCATAGGCTAATTGTTTAACAAAACAAGCCCAAGTATGTATACTGCATCCAATCAGTCATCATAACGTTACTACACACACAGCAGAGGTGCTGGTGCTGATGTAAACGTCGACAGACGCACTTACCACGAGGGCTCAGCAGACAGACGTTATGATTCATGAGTGACAAGTTATTAGCGTGATAAGTTATAACGTATCTGATTTTGTATGTAGTATGACTGTATATTCAAGTAATCACAATGCCTAAATATAAGTTAAAGAGTGGGAGAGTGACTCAACTCTCAAAACGTGAATTATTGTGGAGTGAGATGACAC
>NW_015505653.1:619266-626750 GCF_001515645.1 Sinocyclocheilus grahami
TTTCAAACATATAAATTGCATAGGCTAATTGTTTAACAAAACAAGCCCAAGTATGTATACTGCATCCAATCAGTCATCATAACGTTACTACACACACACACACACACACAGCAGAGGTGCTGGTGCTGATGTAAACGTCGACAGACGCACTTATCACGAGGGCTCAGCAGACAGACGTTATGATTCATGAGTGACAAGTTATTAGCGTGATAAGTTATAACGTATCTGATTTTGTATGTAGTATGACTGTATATTCAAGTAATCACAATGCCTAAATATAAGTTAAAGAGTGGGAGAGTGACTCAACTCTCAAAACGTGAATTATTGTGGAGTGAGATGACACGTAGGCTCTATCACTGCACCTCCGAAATCAGAGCACATTTGAATTAATTACAACCGAAACTAAATATGTCGGTTTATACGATCATGTATTTTATCTTTTAAACGTCCAGATTGATAAATCCTTGAAAACTGCTAGACTTGATTAGTTTTGACTGTGCAAAGTTCTGTATTATGTTCTACGATATGAACTTAAGAGGCTTACTCTAGTTCTGTGTAAAATTATAGAGCGACACGAATGTAAGTGCATTATTGTTGTTGTTATTTTTTTAATTGTCGGATTATAATTAAGTATCAATGAATGACAGTTTTGAGTTGACTGTCATGGTGTGCGCATGAACGAGTGTGAAATACCTGCTAATTACGTTGCTTTTTCCTATCACTTATTTTGGGCACGTTTTGCATTTAAACTGGATTATTCTGACTGCTGACATTGAAAATCATGCATGTGTTGTTTCGAGGGTATCGGTTAATTTCATGATTGCCGTTTTGACTGTCAACTTGCATATTTTATTCATGTTCGGTAGCCTAATTCTCTTTAATGTAGGCTATTCGCCCCGATTTGATCCGTTTACCTGCGAAATTTATCTTATTTATAATTTATATTAGCCTATTTTGTCGTCAATATTTAGTTTTAAGGAGTTAAAATGGCCCTTATCAACCTTGATTTACATATTCTATAACATTATTTTGACAGTTAAAGTTTTGGGCGGTCTTTGGCGGGGTTTTGTGAGCTTTTGGGCTGGAAATCGTCCATCCAATCTGGCTACACTGGCGACGATTCAAAAACATGAAAACCCATTATAAACGAGGCATTTGTTGCATCCAGTGGGACATAATTACGGATTATAATGACTTATACTGTCTTTTTACGCGTTGCGTTGCATCACGCCGCGTAAACATAAAACCATGTCTGCATTTGTGATCGGAGAAATGACAAACAAGTGCTACTCTACACTGCTCAAAACTCGCGTTTGATTCATTAGTGGCAAATCCTTTAAATGAAAACGTACTTACAGTCTGTGAGTCAGAACAGCCGGCATTGTAGTCTACTCTCCCAGGATCAGGAAACAGTCCTCCATAAAATGTGCTGCACACAAATTAATATTTGGGTTGAAGTGTTCTGGAACAGTGTTGTAAATACAACTTAACCACTGATTTCTAGTCGTGTCCTCTTTTGGAAGGCCAAACAAAGTAGTTTCGCTTTCACAACGAAACACACTGCGGGCTAGAGTGAGCGGCGGCCGGCTTGAGTGAGGAACGGCAACCACATGTGACGATCCCGGGCTGGACTCCGCTTCGTCCACAGTGAAAGCAGATCCGGCGATCCATAGCGTAAAGTTGATGTATTTCCTTGCACGGATTAGCTCCAGGCATGACGAAGTGGATATCGTCCTCTTTTGGAAGGCCAAACAAAGTAGTTTCGCTTTCACAACGAAACACACAGCACCTTCACGACATGGCGGCAGCAACAATACTACAGCGAGAATAAAAGTTACGCCTTCTTTCTTTGCATGAACATTTGGGCGGCAAAATGTAAAAACTGTAAAAAATGTACCGTAGAATTTACAGGATGTTACTGGCAAAAAAAGTTGCCAATAAAATCTTGTAAAAATTATGTTGATTGCTGTAACATGGATTAAAGTATAATATTGCAAAGCAAATTACAGTTAATTCCTGTATGTGAAATACAGTAATTTGTAATATTTTTACAGTAACATTGAATTAAACTTGTAGTTTATTTTACAGCAATATTTTGTAATCTCACTAAAGTACAGTATTTACCTGGCAGCTAAAGTTGCCAATAAAATCCTGTAAATACTCCTAAATCCAAGATGATGTTTTTGTTACGGGGCAAACAAGACACGAGACGTACGGATCCATTTGCAAGCTTTATTAAGGGTGTGGTCAAAACAGGCGAGGGTCAGGCAATGGCAAACAGGTATATAGAAGACAAAACAAGAGCAGTCCAGTAAACAAGCGAGGGTCAGTCGACGGCGAATGTAATCCAACAGGGGCGAGACTAGAGGGATAGGTCCAAGGCAGGGGCAAACAGTATCCAAACCGGGCAAGACGAGAGAGGTAATCCAAAGTACACAGGCAATGATCAGAAGACGAGGAAACAGACAAGGCAAAACTAGGCTAGACTAAGAAACTTAAAGCAGGCTCCGTAACGTAGCTATCACAACTAACGATATGCGCATACAATACTCGGCAGCCTGAAAGGGATTTGAGTGAGTGTTATATAGTGAATGTGTGATTGGTTACAGCTGTGTGCAATCAGTGCAATGGATGATGGGATATGTAGTCCGGGATGACAGGAAACCATTTGTGTAGTGCGAGAGTCAATGTAATGGAAGGGTGACCTCTGGTGGTGATTGAACAGAAGTCCATGGACAGGATTTGTGACATAGCCCCCCCGATTCAGGAGGGCGGTGGAGCGGAGGCGGAACAGGGGGAGGGATGGAGGGCAAGGTCCACATGAAAGTGGAGAGACTGAGGCAGGACCGGCGGAGCAGGGAGCCAGGGCGGAGCCGGCAGTACAGGTGGAGCTGAGGACCACCACAGCAGAGCAGACGGGACCAAAGATCCCCACGGCGGAGCAGAAGACCACCAGAGCCAGAAGGCAGACCACCACGGCGGAGCAGAAGACCACCAGAGCCAGACAGCAGACCACCACGGAGGAGCAGAAGACCACCAGTCCGGAGCAGATAGGACAGAAGCCCACCAGGGCGGAGCAGACAGAGCAGAAGCCCACCACGGAGGGCCAGATTGATCAGGAGGCCCTGGCAGAGACTGAGACCTAGGAAAAGCAGAGATACGAGAGACAGGCAGTGCATTTGCGGTAACAAGGATCAAGGCAGGGAACACAAGAAGTTCACTAAAGGTTTTCATGGCAGTGACAGACAGAGATGAGAATTCCTGAATGGCCCTTGTAGCTGCAGCAGAACAGTTAGTAAGTTCACAGACAGCATCTTCAGGTGTGACAGATAAGGCAGGGAGTTCAGAAACAGCTTCTTTGGCTGGATTGAGACAGGGCAATAGTTTGCAAATGGCCTCTTTGGCCAGTTCAGGATGAGACAATAGTTCGTAAATGGCCTCCATAGCTGTGACAGGACGGACAGAGAGTTCACAGACGAGCTATTTGGCCGGTTCAGGATGAGACAATAGTTCGTAAATGGCCTCCATAGCTGTGACAGGACGGACAGAGAGTTCACAGACGAGCTATTTGGCCGGAACAGAACAGGCAAAGAGTTCACAGACGGCCTCCATAGCCGTGACAGGACAGGACGAGGATTCGCAGACGGCCTCCATAGCCGTTACAGGACTGTAAGAGAGTTCACAGGCGGCCTCCTTAGCCGTGACAGAACTGTCAGAGAGTTCACAGACGGCCTTCATAGCCATGACAGGACAGGTAGCGAGTTCATAGATGGCCTCCTTGGCCGGAACAGGATGAGAGTTCATAAGTGGATAGCACTGACACCTCTGGAGGTTCTGCAGTAGGACCATCGGGATACGGGGAGAGTTCAGTAATGGTTCCTTCGACCATGACAAGACAGGCTGAAGGTGTGTTGCTGGGCGCCACCACCGTGCAAGGTGCTGAGGCAAGCACCGCCACCTCGGGAGGTTCTGCAGCATGGGCCGCCACCTCTGGAGGAGCTACAGCAGGCGCCATCGCCTCGGGGAACATGGCAGCGTGCGCCTCTACCTCGGAAGGATCTGCAGCATCAGCCGCCACCTCGGGAGGTTCTGCAGCATGGGCCGCCACCTCTGGAGGAGCTACAGCAGGCGCCATCGCCTCGGGGAACATGGCAGCGTGCGCCTCTACCTCGGAAGGATCTGCAGCATCAGCCGCCACCTCGGGAGGTTCTGCAGCATGGGCCGCCACCTCTGGAGGAGCTACAGCAGGCGCCATCGCCTCGGGGAACATGGCAGCGTGCGCCTCTACCTCGGAAGGATCTGCAGCATCAGCCGCCACCTCGGGAGACATCGCAGTGGCCGCCGTCTCTAAAGCTTCAGTGGTGGTGTACGCAGCCCAAATACACCATAAAGCGATCCCCATTGTGGGAAGCGCTACAGACAGGAGAAACAGTTCAGGAACTGGAGGGCTTAAGAGTGCTGGTTTAGGGATACCAGCTGCACTTGCCGACACCAGCGGTGGGTCCTCCACGCTGGTTGCCAGTCTGGGGTACTGAAGTACAGTCCTTGAGGATCTGGGTGCAACAGGCAGGACGTGACAGGACTCTGGATGATCAGCTGTGATGTGACATGACTCTGGATGACCAGCTGTGATGTGACGTGACTCTGGATGAACAGCTGAGACGTGTCGAGGCTCTGGCAGATCAGCTGAGACTTGACTTGACTCATGAATGGATACTGTGACTTGACTTGACTCATGACGATCAACTGTGACTTGACTTGCCTCATGAAGATCAGTGATGATTTGACTTGACTCAGAATGATCAGCAATGACTTGACTTGCCTCATGACGATCAACTGTGACTAGACTTGACTCATGACGATCAGTTGTGACTTCACTTGACTCATGACGATCAGTTGTGACTTGACTAGACTCCTGAAGATCAACTGTGACTTGACTCATGACGATCAGTTATGACTTGACTTGACTCATGAAGATCAGCCGTGACTTGACTCATGACAATAAACTGTGACTTGACTTGCCTCATCTCATGACAATCAACTGTAACTTGACTTGATTCATGAAGATCAGCTGTGACATAACGGGGCGCTGTTGTGTCTGCCATTTTACGATCAGGCTCCACTGTCGCCACCATTTTGTGAGCGTGCTTTTTAACGTGCCATTTTGTGAGCGCCATTACACAAGTGGACTCGGGGTCATGTTTCTCTGCAACACCCACCGTGAACACGGAGTCGACACACAGCAGAGCAAAATCCAAAAAATTGCTTAGAGAAGAACGGGGACCCTCACAGGTTAATCGTGACTTTAAAGGTTCATTTACTCCATCACAAAAAAAGTCTATCAGTACACAATCTGGCAGATCAGAATAACACGCAATATCCAGATACTCTTGAATATAGCCTTCAAGCGGGTGTGTGCCCTGCTTTAAGGCTAATAAAAGTTTTGCAGTGTCCATATCTAGCCAATGTCCACATGAAAAGCTGCTGGATCCTCGTGTGGCCGAGTATTCTGTTACGGGGCAAACAAGACGCGAGACGTACGGATCCATTTGCAAGCTTTATTAAGGGCGTGGTCAAAACAGGCGAGGGTCAGGTAATGGCAAACAGGTATATAGAAGACAAAACAAGAGCAGTCCAGTAAACAAGTGACGGTCAGTCGACGGCGAACGTAATCCAACAGGGGCGAGACGAGAGGGATAATCCAGGTACAAAGCAAAGGTCCAGGCGGGGGCAAACAGTATCCGAACAGGGCAAGACGAGAGAGGGAATCCAAAGTACACAGGCAATGATCAGAAGACGAGGAAACAGACAAGGCAAGGCTAGGCTAGGCTAGACTAGGAAACAGTTTGTGTAGTGCGAGAGTCAATGTAATGGAAGGGTGACCTCTGGTGGTGATTGAACGGAAGTCCATGGACAGGATTCGTGACAGTTTTAATAATTTAACAATGAAAATACTGCAAAGAATAATTTTAACCGTAAATTGTAAACTGTAAAATACGGATTTAAATGCATTATCATGAGCACTATCTTAATACATTTACAAATGAATAAAAACCAAGTCAAAGATAACTATCTTTAATAAATGTTTATTAAAACTGGCAGAAAGACTTGCAAGGCTTTTACTGGTAAAAATTAAAAAAATTACTGTGGGTAAAAATAACATAGCATCACAAAATAACTACAAATACTTGTTATATCACAAAAAATAAACCATATTCTGAGTAGAACATTAACTTTCTATAAAAATTAAGGTCAATCAACAGAATTCGTATAATTTTGGTTAAAAAGGGATTAAAATAAAATGCTGGAATCAACATTATACCACAAATTCTGTTGTTTGAGCTTATGTTCTATTACATTTAGAATATTCCTGCAAAAGACAATTTAATAAATGCATACTGAAAGTCCATCAACTTTCTGAGATGAGCACACACATGAGGGTTGTCCCTCTTCTCTGAGACCTTTCTACTTGTTTTGCTTCTATGTATCCGTCTTGTATCCAGTGAGTGTTGTGATTCCAACAAAACATCTGCACATAAAAACAAGCAGAAGCTTTAGAATAAAGTTCAGTGTTGAATGAAACTAGCTCAATAAAATGAATGTAAAAATGCCACTTATACAATACAATCAGCATTTGCCAGTACTTAAACTAAATAAGTAACCTTTTTCACAAATTAAATTACTCAAGTAAAACATGTTACCTTTGAAAAAGATGTGCAAAAGATGCCTGCTAAAGTTGTAATAAGACTGCAAATCCAGCCACAAAGTTGAGGTATGAATTCACAACCATCTGACCCTCGAAAAGCCACTGGGTGCACCTGAAATGAATAAATATAAGACATAATGTAACCTACAACACAGTATTTCAATATAAAATGTAATCTAAAATACAAATTTATCAAATGATTTACAACAGAATTAATAAGAATACATGACCTAATATAATCAGCTTCAGAGAGTCTTGAAGCATCAAACATTTCTCCACATCAGCTGCTACTCTTTGCACCTACAAGAAATTATGAAAATTAGCAAGTAATTTTTTTAAATGCATTACATAAATGAGACCAAAATGAACACCCAAAAAGGCATATATTTTAAAATAAACAAACTCTTACATTTGATTAATAAATGAAATTATTATAATACATTGTAGAACTGTACCACAAATCAAATTAAATCATTTATAATGCAAAATTACAACCGTTTTATGACATTAATGTATTACAATATTTTTTGAAATTACAAATGAGAAATGTTGGAAAAATGCTATGATATTTTTAAACGTGAAACTAAACCGCCATTAGGTGTCAGCAAATAACTTAACTAGTCATTCATTGTACCAATCCGTTCAAAATGCTGAAACATTCAGTAAAAACACAGCTGAGTTTTGCTTTGATCTTTGTTTGGAACGATTTTCGTTGGTGAAATAAAACAACAGTCAATATTGTGTCTAAAAAGTAAGTAACTTAATGTTAACAAATTAT
>NW_015505653.1:627296-681351 GCF_001515645.1 Sinocyclocheilus grahami
GAGTCTTGAAGCATCAAACATTTCTCCACATCAGCTGCTACTCTTTGCACCTACAAGAAATTATGAAAATTAGCAAGTAATTTTTTTAAATGCATTACATAAATGAGACCAAAATGAACACCCAAAAAGGCATATATTTTAAAATAAACAAACTCTTACATTTGATTAATAAATGAAATTATTATAATACATTGTAGAACTGTACCACAAATCAAATTAAATCATTTATAATGCAAAATTACAACCGTTTTATGACATTAATGTATTACAATATTTTTTGAAATTACAAATGAGAAATGTTGGAAAAATGCTATGATATTTTTAAACGTGAAACTAAACCGCCATTAGGTGTCAGCAAATAACTTAACTAGTCATTCATTGTACCAATCCGTTCAAAATGCTGAAACATTCAGTAAAAACACAGCTGAGTTTTGCTTTGATCTTTGTTTGGAACGATTTTCGTTGGTGAAATAAAACAACAGTCAATATTGTGTCTAAAAAGTAAGTAACTTAATGTTAACTAATTATGTATTGAACTATGTAACATTTGCAATCGTGATAATCAGCAAAACATGATTATGCTCCTTAACAATATCATATGTTATAAATAAACTCAACAGTTTGAACATATACTTCATGTGTGCCGTTAAGGTTATTTGTTTTGATGTTAAATGTAATAAAATCAGAATCAGTCTCGCGCTTCGATGCTTCCCTAGTTTTTGTTTGTTTGTTTTTTTTTCACCCAAGTTTTAATCAGGTTAACTTGTCCAATCGGGCATGTAAAGATATCTTTCACTAAAAAATTGTCCTGGACCAGCTTTATTGTCAGTACAACTACAGTGGCAATAGACACATGTTTACATGTAACGTTAGTTTCTAATTATAGTAAGTTGTCACATCAATATGGGACAGTTGAACACATATGAACAAATGAAATTTCACATATTTTGCTGTTCGTCAGTTATTTCAACAGATAGATAGTAGTTACTATGACAATCGTTTGCACTGGGCATTACGTTAAAAGTTGGGTAAACACTACTTTAAATGCTCTCAATAAGAAAATTAAACTGCCAAAATGAGAAAAATGCAGCATTTAGCCTAACTATGCTATAGCCTATAGCAATTTCCAGTTTACTGCACATACCAAGGCCGCTTGTCTAAATGTCGTGATAGCAGGCTATTGTAACATGATATCGCTTATACATGAACTTAAATAAATATAAAAGGATATATTTCTTAAGTAAAATTATGTGAATTTACCAGGAATTATGAATAAAGCCTCTAATCTTCAATCGTTCTTGAGCTGCTCCAGTCGGCTGGATTTCAGATTTGAATGAAGCGCACGCAATCCCATAATGCCACACTACAGTAAGTTAGTGTAAAAACCAGGAGCTACAGTGACAACACCTGCTTCTTGTAAAAGAATTACAGTTGACATGGAAATATCCTGTTAACAACTGTAAAACTTTATTTGACCCATAATGCATTGCGAATTACAGCTACATCTTGTAAAATGTTTAAACAGTAATATTCTGTAAAATTTTACTGTAGAATCTACAGCAATTTTTTACAGTGAATATCTCTTTGGATTTGAGACTTTAGTCTTTGCAACTTTACAGATCTTCTTTATGCACCAAGAGCTTGTAACACTTCAAAGAGAAAGGAAAACTTGAAATCGCATCATATGACCCCTTTAATGCATAAAGGGGTCATATTGGAATTAATGATTTTCTTAAAAAAGTTCACCCAAAAATTAAAAATCTGTCATCCTTTAACAGTTTTTGGTTCCTATTGACTTCCATAGTATGGGAAATATACTGTAGAAATGAGTGGGGACCAGAAACTGCTTGTTTATCTTATTTTTCATTAATTCATTCATTCATGTATAGGGAATTATCCCTTTGGTGTACAAATAAAAATGATTGGTGATACACAAATTTGTATACTTCTCTTAATGAATATAGGTCAATTTGACCCCCTTGGGGTAGTGATAATGCCCCAATCTGATTTTTATTGAGAATATTTTGTCCTCAGAACGCAGTTTAATCATCTAGTTTAAAACTTAGGCCTAGTTTTAAAAGTTAAGTTTTCATTTTAGTACAGTTAAGAACTAGATGTTTAAAATCACTGCTAGAAAATAGTCATTACATGTGTAATTTCCATTTCCTGTATCTGTAGTGCCGTGTTGTAAGCTTAGTATTAGTATTTTTTGCACGAATCGGCTGTTTTCACGCAGCATTTGCGCAGCTCCATTGGGGTGTGTTATATTGGATATTTCTCACGGAAACATGGCTCAATAACACAGTCCCAAACAGTGCGATTGAGCTAGAAGGGTGCTACATCTACAGAGCTGATAGAACAGCTGTGGACTCCGGTAAAAGCAAAGGTGGGGGCATTTGCATCTGTAAACAGAGCTTGGTGCACTGATGCTGTTATTACTAAATCCCACTGTTCCTGCTGATCAGTTTATGTACCCCCGGATGCTAAGACAGCACAACTAGGACAGCACTCCCCAAATTTCATCAAAATGTATTTTGCCCTACAAGAGGAGACAACACTCTTGATCATGTTTATACAAACATCCCCGATGCATACAAAGTAACTCCACTCCCCATGTTGGACAATTTGATCGCTTATCCCTGTTCTTGCTCCCCAAATATACCCCCATCATCAAATGTGTGAAACCCACTGTGAGGACTGTAAAAGTATGGCTAGAGGAAGCAGACTCTTTACTACAACATGAGTTCCAGTGCTTGTCAGGCCACACTGGTCTCACTCACAGACATTAGTATCTACACCAGCTCTGTTCTATACCACATTAACAGGTGTGGCGATAAAGTATCCACCCATAAAATAATTAAAACATTCTCCAATCAGAAACCTTGGATGAACATGGAAGTCAGACTCCTGCTAAAATCATGTGACACAGCTTTCGACCAAGAAGCCTACAGTTTATCCAGGGCCAATCTGAAGAGGGGAATTAAAGCTGCTAAACATAATTACAAACAATTGATACAAAGATTGAGGATACATTCAACAACAATGATCCTCAGCATATGTGGACAGGCATTCATGCCCTCACAGACTACAAACCATCAAATAGCACTCAACAAATCTGAGTTTAACAATTACAACTCCTCCATCCTCACCTTGAACACTGGCGTACCACAGGGCTGTGTTCTGAGCCCAATTCTCTACTCCCTTTTCACCCACAACTGCATACCTGTACATGGCTCTAACTCCATAATCAAGTTTGTGGCTTGTATGGGAGGGTTGCAAGAAAAAAGCCACTCCTCAAGAAAGGCCACGAAAATATTGCAAAGTCTAGATGTGCAAAGTTAGTAGAGACAAAGACATTTCCCAACAGACTAAAGACTAATTAAAGCAAAAGGTGGTTCAACAGAATACTGACACAAGGGGGTGATCCTTTTTCCAACTCAGTGATTCTGGTTTTTTAATTATTTTTCCCCTGACATGTTGGTGTTATATCTTTCACTTGGATGTTATAAGTTGCACTGAGTAAATACAGCTGGATAAAACAAAAACTGTGTCCATCTTCATTTTAGACTGCAAAGCAACCAAATGTGGGTTTAACCAATTTAAAGGGGTTTGATTCTTTTGTTTACCCACTGTACGTATTTACTCTTATTTATATACACTGGCTATTTGCACTTCTGGTTAGATGCTAACTGCATTTCATTGGCCCTGTACTCTGCACAATGACAATAAAGTTGAATCTAATCTAATCTAATCTAATCTATTATTACGTCCATCTAATTGGATTGGGTGCTGGTGATCGCTGGAGGATTGAAGACTGTAGAGTGAGAGGTTATTGTGCTGTTCTCTACGTTCATTCATACATACACCAGCATGAAGGATCCACAGCTACCAGGTAAAGTTTATTTCTTCATGGAATAGAGTATAGGGAGAGTTTGTAATCAAGCAGAAATTTTATAATTTATTTTTTATTTTTTGAGCAGTGGTTATGGGTCAGGTTGCATAGATTATTAATAATATATCAACCGAGAATAATGATAATGATAAAGATAATTTTCTTACAAGACAAATTAATATGATCCTCTATTAACGGCATATTAATTACACTGGATATGCATAAGATCTCATAATTTGTTCATTGATTTGGAATTTTGTTAGTTAATAAATATTTAATTTCAACTCTTAATATTTGCTCCTAAACACAGTTGGTTTTTAAGATTCAGTTTCACAGTACAAAAGATGTTTTGTAGAATTTAAGTGCTAATTATGACACTTAGATTTTTTTTGGTGTTACAGTGCAATTTTGTTTAATTAAAGGCAGCAAAAGTCATTAATGGAAAATAGTGTGATTAAATTAAGTCTTAAACCCAACCGTTTGTTTTCTTCCTGCAGCATTGGTGTTACTGATATTGAAAATAGTTCAGTGGATATCCTGTGTATTTTTAGAAGTGTGTCGAGTCTGCAACCTGTGATGCATTGTCTTAACGTGGCTCCTAATCCACCCTTCTTAAAGACTTTTCTATTCAGACTTGCAAGCCTGATCTTGCCTCCAGTGCAGACATACTGGGCATTTGAACTAAAATAGAAAGGACATTCAGGCACGGATTAGGATTATACAAGAACATCTAGAGGGATGCAACTATGCAATATTCCAAAACAGTGTTCGAAATGTTATTTCAATATGCTGGTGTCACACAAGTCTTACATTATAGGTTAACGCATCATTATGCATCAAGTTGAATTGGATTTTTACCTTTTCTCAACCATTTTTTTTTTACAGTGACTTGACTTGAAAAAAGGTACACCCTAAAAAAATGCTGGGTTAAATATAACTTTTTTTAAAAATAAATTTTTTTAGAGTGTAGCATCTAAACGAACTAGTTTTGTTCAAGTAAAAAAACATTATTTGACATCACAGAATCAACCTAAATACAATAATTTATAACAAAAACAAATTGACACGGTAAAAATAATAGCTCCTAAAAAGCGTTTAAAGTATGATATTTTCTTTAAAGGGTGATTTTTAAGTATAACAAAGAGTGAAAAATTTAAGGGGGTCTGAATACTTTCCGTACCCACTGTATATACACACACACACACATTCAAAATGTTTAAATTAAAATTGTAGTTTTGTAAAGAAATGTAGTAACTCTTTATATTTGCATACACAAATAATTTCATCAGGTATAAGCCTTTACATTTCAAGGTTTTTAACATCATGAGAAATAAAATCCAATTATGTCCTGACTTTTGTTTGGTAAATGTCTATGAATGTAAACGCAATGACCGTGTCAGTCTCCACAGACTGGGACACTTCCTTTCATTGACCTTCCATCCTGAAGGAAAGGTTTACAGGAGCTTTACCTTTCAAGGATGGGGTGAACAGGGATCGTGACAATGAAGCAGGAAATCTGCTTGTAATAGTCGGAGAATCGAACGTCGAGGCCAGTGCAACAGTATAATTTATTATCATGCAAAACCTCTTATTAGCTGCAGTAATTAATTGTTCCTGTATATTCTTTAGAAACATGTATATACTCAATTTAGTTCAACTATTATGAGATGTACAAAAGGTTAAAGGTTAAAAAGGAACTCAAATGTGCATTAAAACAGTCATCACCACTCTTATGATAGAGGATCCAAAAATTTGTTTTTATGTACAGTTTTTATTAATTTAAGTAATTTGACTTGGTTGGTATTTTCAAACCTAATTTTTTTTGTCCTATCCAAGGTACCAAAACACTAAATGTCTGGGCGAAGCGACATGGGAAAAAAGGAAAGAATGAACCGGCGGCCCAACCTGCCCAGAAAGAAGCAGAAACACGCAAGTGTCCGGCACTTACGCCTGAACAAAGAGCGAAGCAGACGGCCTTCGAGAGGGTCCTCTATGACATGTCCCACAATGAGCAGGTCATCAGTGACATGATACTGGGCCGCAGGATTGCTTTCTATGAACTCAGAGGAGAAATAGGGACTGGAAATTTTTCTCAGGTCAAACTGGGTGTTCACGCTTTGACTAAAGGTGAGACAATCAGTTGTCACTTAAGAAGGCTTTGGATGACTCTACATAAAGTGGCATAGAGTATCTGAAATACTATAAATCAAATAAAAATACCTGGAAACAAGTTATACCTGTTCTCAGGCTAGCTTTAAGTTTCTGCAGTTTGCAATTACATTTAACCAACAAGTGTCAAGGTCATTTTTAATGGATGTATGAGACTAGTTCCTCTTAAGTTCACACCTAATATCGACCACCAGAAATTGTCTATTTGAAAATTTAATTTGAAAATGTGCTAGTACTATCTTTCCTAAAATTCTGTCTGATACCAATGACCCAGTAATTCATAATGATTAAATAATTATGAATAATTAAAAAATGTACTATATATTGAACATATTATTAATAATGAATATAAATAATGAAGAAGAATGTCTATGCTACAAGTGAATTTAGGCATTACAACAAAATAATAAGATCTACATTTTGAGATTTGCTAGTTTTTAAAAAAAATTATTAATGTTTTTTAAAGATTAATTTTACATTTTCATTAGATGATATCTAAATGGTGTCTTAATTTAAAAAGTTACATACAATACAATATAATATCTATAGTCAATCTTTAATTTTGAGGACATTTAATATGTCCAAACACTTTACACACTGCATGTGTAATTCAGATATGTATTTAATATAATTGTGATTTTTATCTATTTCATATAATATTAAATAGCCTGAGTCCAAACTAGATATTTTTTTAAGTGGGAATGAAATGAAAATTCCAATCCGGTCTCATGAGAACGTGTAACTATTTTACGAGTTGGCGATTTGTTTTTGCAAACAATTCATCCATACATATGTTTTTTTTTTACCTCATAATTTTTTAAAGGAACAGCTCACCCAAAAATGAAAATTTGCCTAAAAAGTACTCTCCCTCAGCCCGTCCAAGATGCAGATGAGTTTGTTTCTTCATCAGAACAGATTTGGAGAAATGTAGCATCACATCACTTGCTCACCAATGGATCCTCTGCAGTGAATGGGTGCCATCAGAATGACAGTCCAAACAGCTGATAAAAACATCACAATAATCCTAATAATAATACACATGACTCCAGTCCATCAATTAATCTTCATGTGAAGAGAAAAGCTGCTTGTTTGTAAGAAACAAATCCATCAAGACTTTAAACCGACCAAAATACCAGTCTATAATCCATAACACTTCCTCCAGTGAAAACTCACATCAAAATCCACTGACATATTTGTTTAAAACGGTTTTCACTTGTAAACGGTGCTTGATCTGTGCATATTGCTCTCCTGATTCAGATGGGACAATTCTTTCACTGGAGAAAACGATATTATGGATAGAGGACTTGTAACGGTTTGAAGTTAAAAACATCTTAATGATGAATTTGTTTCTTACAAACATGGAGCTTTTCACTTCGCAAGACGTTAACTGATGGACTGGAGTGGTGTGGATCACTTGCGGATTATTGTGATGTTTTTATCAGCTGTTTGGACTCTCATCCCTCTTCTCTGGTGACGTACGCAGGACTTCTCCAATCAATTAATCGACTTAAACCCGCTCTGCAAGCTCCAGCCATTTTTGGGTGCAACACCCACAACTCAAAATCCAGTCAACAACCGATTGCATAGAACCAAGTCCGTGCTGTACATTTTGTCTAGCTGAGAATCCATTACACTCGGATGTACTTCACAATGAGATCTGTCGATACTTCATCACTTCATCACGGCATTACCCTCTGTGGATTGCTGTGTTCTGTCAGTTTGTAGCTCCTGACAGCAGGCGGCACAGTTGAACAGGGTCTGACCACGAGTTGATCCGCTCATGTAATCCCACCAGATTTACAGCACCCCCTCTGTGAATCCCTCTAATATTTTTGGTGGGTTGGTTGAAAGGCCTCTTGAAAACAACACAGCAGGGAGGCCTCTCAAGCATTTGACCACATATTTGTTTAAAGAACTTTAATAAGATAAAAAGGTCACTTGAATGTTTCGCTAGCATCCGCGCTAAGTTTGTATGACATGGATTTCCCCCAAATACAGTTCACTGTGATTTAACACTCCTCTCTCTCGGTCTCACAGAACGTGTTGCAGTAAAGATTCTCAATAAGGCGCGTCTCGACAAGAAGTCACAGAATCTGTTTGCCTCAGAGATCATCTGTATGGAAAATCTGTCCCATCCGAACATTGTGCGTCTGTATGAGGTGCTCGAGACCAGGAAGCATTTGTACCTCGCTATGGAGTATGGCAGCGGAGGAGACCTGTTCTCACGCATCACCAGCAAGACAGAACCATACCGCCAATCCAAACTGTATGCTAATTGTCAATCATCTTTGACGATAGTGGTCCTGACAGAACTGTTGCTTAATGAAAGCACAACAAGAATAGCCCGATTCCTGAAACAAAATCATTCTCACGAGCCAGTTCTTTTAATGAATCAAAAATGTACATAGCAACAAGTGTAACCTGATATCCGAGACTAATGACTCTCTTGGTCACTCTCTTGACTCTGGCTGGTTCTTTTTAGTGATCAAAAACATACTGCTCAACAAGTGTAGCCTGATTCCCGAAGCGAAAGTTTCTTATAAGCCAGTTCTTTTTAGCGAATCAGAAGCATATAACACAACAAATGCAGCCTGATTCCCGAAATGCATGAACTGATTCTTTTTAGTGAATCAAAAATATTCAGCTCAACAAGTGTAGCCCCATTCCAGAAATTAAATTTTTTTTTACCAGCCAGTTATTTTTAATTGGTTTAATTCGATTCCTGAAACGAATTATGAGCCGGTTCTTATGAGCTGGTTGTTTTTAACGAATCAGAAACATACAGCTCAACAAATGTAGCTTGATTCCCGAAACGAATGGTTCTTTTAATGAATAGCTCAAACATGGGATTGAATCTTTATATCGGAAATATACTCATATTAATCAGAATGAATCAGTTGTACCGCATAGTTTTGTGTTCTATTTTACAAAATCTCCAGGGTCCAATGGGGTCCAAGGTCTGAGACCACTTGTGCAAATACTTAAATTTGTAAAACTTCTTGTTTATTTGTATGTCACTTTGTTTTAATTTTTTAACAACAATAAACCCTTCTCACTGAGGGCTCAGACTTTTAGACCTCAATGAGGTATGAAAGAGCTGCTTTCCTTTTACCAACCTATTAGCCAATATATACAAATCAAAACATTTCATATATTAGCAGCAGAGATTGCGTGCACATTTGGATTCATCATACACATGTAATTCTAATGGAGGATGTTTTTATTTTGCAGTCAATCCATAAGTGGTCATTTACTGTTGCCAAGTTGAATATGGAGATATGGCCAATACTTAACGGTTAGGAAAACATTTGATACATTTTTGTATCACTGAATAGTTGAATGTTTGAGAATATTGCTTGTTTGATATTGTCTGAGCCACAGCTTTGGGTTGAGTGTCATATGAAGTAAATATTTGCAATACACTGGTTACTGGCTGTTCTGGCTTTATGTAACAAAGTTCACATGTATTTTTTATAAAAGCCTGACAGATTTGATGTTTAATTTGATGGACTCGACAGCTGAATTGCTACTTAGCAATCATTTGCTGATCTCAGGCAGGGTTTACATTGAACGTATGACGCAAAGGATTAAGTGCTAATCAGCAGTTAATCCTAATTAGCATGGCGCTTTATAAAAAGCTTGTGGTATCAGCGATTATTCCATTCTATACTATTAATCATCTTTATTTTTCCTTATAAGGAATGGAGGAGATCTGCCAAGATGCTGTTTTTACAGGCATAATAGTGTTTTGTAGTTACACACACATGCCTTTGACCATCTAAATCATATTTAGATACATGTCATGTTACTAAACCTTATACTACTCAATAACACGTAAATCTGAAATTGTTATTGTACTCCACTGCAATCATTTGCAGCATGATGTTTAATTATCAAGCATTGCATGTGATTTATTGTTACCTGATTGCATGTTAATATTATCTTTTTGTTTGAGCTCATGTACATGACAGATATATTGTACTTTGCTAATATGATACGTAACATTTCATATAACGTTGCCACACGAATTACAGATGCTACTTGAAAAATACATTGTATTATATTTTTGTATAATATTTTCATGACAGTTAAGTACAATTTCCTCTCAAGTTCTCATTACTGTGATGCAACAATAAATAAATAAATACTGTTTGAAAATTATATATTAGGAAGTATTTATGCATCAGTGCATTCATATAGAAATATAGGAATTACAATTAAAAATAGCAGGACATCAAAAAATAAATAAATGTCACAATGCATATGGTAACGAGAATATGAGAACATATAAGTCATAACATTATAGACTAATGCAAAGTCTATAATGAAAAAAGTAATCTTTAAGCAATACATTTACTTATTCGTTTTATTTTGGTGTGAACTGTGACATGGATTTTTGAAATTCCTAAGCTTTAATAAAAGAATATACATTGCCTGTGCACACCTCTATAATTCATGAAAACATGTGTGACAAAAATAAGTGTGTGCTTCAGAATCAGTGCTGTGGTAAAAAAAAAAAGAAAGAACGGAAAAACTGCTTGTTGAGCAACATCTGATCAGAAAAATATATGGAGACCTTTATTTTCTTATGTAATCCAATGCATCTTGTTCTTAAAAATTGTGAAAGCAAACAAAATGAATAGTAAATATGTACCCTAGTGATTAATTACACAAAAGACTATCCATTAATCCAAAAAAACAATTTATTTTATTTTAGGAGTTTATTTTTCTTAACTGGAGCCTCTGAATTGCTCAGTTTGGATAAGATATCCAGTGTAAACAAGTGTGGGACTGGATTAACTGTCCTTAGATTTGCTGTATGTTTTAAAAAAATCTTTTGTGGTATTGTTAAGCATCAAAGGTTTAGACTTTCTTAACATCAACATCTCTCACATAACAGGCCATCTTCTCAAATACTCAGCAACAGGACTCTTGTGTAAACAGCCTTTCAAATCTTTCAAGACGTGCAAAGCAGGGCAGAGATTTACTGTCCTTGGAACGAACTGTTTCTTTTCCTGTCTTTCTGAATTCCCTTGACCTCAATTTCACAACATTTGTGCACTTCCTGTACGCTACTAGTTTGTGCTTGCAGCGTTCATGGTTTCTTCAAAGTGATTGGCAGTTTGCAGGCTGATATGGATTTTGCAATACTCTACTTGGCCCTTCATTCCAGACCTGTTCACACATGCTTTGGCACCAAAAAGTGCAATCAATGACAAGTGAAGATCACACAAGATCACTGATGTACTCTGATATCAGATGCTACCTGCCACTATACAATATATTTCACAATATTAACAGGCAGTTCATCTTCTGTTTACCATTTAGATGCACTCTTTAAAAGGTGTTGGGTTTTTCAGTGTGCAGTGCTCTTTATGCTGTTAAACTGCCTTTCTAAACGATAGGATACCTCAAATTTAAAATAAGACCTTAAAACAAAATGTTTAGTTGCACTCAAATTCAAACACACTGCACCTCTCTGATAAAGGGTGCATTCTCTAAAATCTGAAGAGACTATGTAAATAAATAAATAAATAAAAAGAAATATTTTACATTACATTTATAAACTTGGGCTTTATACTGTTTTATTTTTTATTTACTTAATTTTTTCCCTTAATTGTATTGAATGTAGTGTTCTTTTAAATTTTAAAGATAATAATTACTTAAAAATGTACTTGCAGATAGTATAATATTCATGAAATAAAAGGCGACTTACTTGCACTTGAAGTGAGTACACTATCATGTCAAATGAAAAGTTTTACTTTAAAGTACATACACATTTTAAATCATTATGTTTTTAAAAAATCTGTTTTAAAACACTTATTTTGATGTCTTAGCTAACATAGTAAAGCACCTTTAAAGGACTTATCATTTGAACTGCAGTGTGCTTTTCAACATTGCATTTAAAGTTCATATATTCTAAATGTTCTAATTCAAAAATTCTACAAATGCGCAATTGCAAATATATGAAAGAAGTGTCAATAGGAATGACATTGAAGTATATTTTAGTTTATCATAAATGCTTGTCCGTACATTAGTAGTATTTCAAAGACAATTCAAGTAATTATGGAATTGCATATGAAGCAGTAAATGCATCTGATATAAATTTAAACTAGAATACATTTTCGTTTAATTG
The DNA here is from genome assembly GCF_001515645.1 of Sinocyclocheilus grahami. Taxonomy (NCBI): domain Eukaryota; kingdom Metazoa; phylum Chordata; class Actinopteri; order Cypriniformes; family Cyprinidae; genus Sinocyclocheilus; species Sinocyclocheilus grahami. The sequence goes on from NW_015505653.1 coordinate 639,494, forward strand.
CAAAAAAACATGCAATTAAGTGTCCAAAAACATTACATTAGGTTCACATGTAAGTTTACTCTTTTAAAGTAGATTATTTACATAATAAGTGCTCTTTTTAAAGGATGCTGGAGTGTACTTTTGCACAAGGGCAAAGTCTTACTCTTCACTTAGATCGGTTAACAATCTAGCCAGCCTGTTGTGCAATTTGGAGCATTTATCTCAGCATATTGCTATTTGCACATCTGGATGCATGCTAACTGTGTTTCATTGTCTCTGTACTTGTATTCTGCACAATGAAAATAAAGCTGAATCTGATCGCTATCGCTGCTTTGACTCAGATTGCGGATTATTAATGGAATGCTGTGGTTTCTTAGATATCTCAGTACATTGATCTCAGTCAGTCAGATGTTTTTCTAGAAGGAATGTTCAATTTATAAATGAGAGCTTGTTTATCCTCGGTATAGTGTGTCATCTGGATGGCCTAGTCTGCAAAACGTGAAAAAATCTACCATCATTATTCATACAAATATCATCTCCCTTATGAGAGGGGGTTTCTGTCTTCTGCGAACATAGTTAATGAGCAAATCGTCGAAAGTTGATGTATTATAAATGAATTCACAGATCAGACTTTAAAAAGTGAAATGTTACTGTAAGTTTGAGGGATCACAGGTCCTGTTGTTATCGGAATCGGAGACAGGCAAATAGCATGTGAAACAGTCCATGCTACAGACCGATGCTATTAAATAGTCATTTCTGAGCACTTGTAACATTTCTCATGGCTACGGGCCAACAGAACCCGCTTTATTGTCTTAGACATGAATAATGCAAAAGACAAGTTTGGAGTTGTTGGAGGAACGAGCACACACTGATGACATTGTCCTGAAAAAGTTCATCCGCCCTAAATGTGAGTGTGAGAAAGGTAATGCTACATTGCAATGTTTTCAGTTTAGTAACAAACGCTGCTTAGTCACAGAATGACGTCATGCTATATCATAACACCCTCAGGATTTAATTGTTTATATTACAAATGCTGATATGGAAGTTGTCTTCAGTTTTATACTGACACCTATTGGCGTGGCTGGAAATGCGATTGGAAATTGAGCAATACAGACTATATTTACAATACTGTGTCTAAAATATGATATTAACTTGTTTATTGAACTGTTGCATAAAAGCAATATTGCATTTGCATTCGTGCAGATATTCGGGAAAAAATAAACAGCACTTTTACTTGTGTGCAGGGCCGCATTAAGACTGTAAGGGGCACCTGGGCTTTACCTCTTGAGGGGCCCATCATCTACCAGGACTATAGCCAACATTCACGCAAGTTGTCAGCCTTTTATTTTGCAGTAATAAATGCCATTAACATAACATCCAAACCTATAGGTCTGTCACATAAAATATAGAAAACATCATGAACTACACGTGTGCTTGTCTGGCATATTTTACACAGATAGCTACATATAAAAACACGTAGCATTAAATGTAGCATTTAATGTTGATGAAATGCATTATGAACTAACATTAAATAAGGAACAGAGTAGGCAGGTAAGTTAGTGAAGGTGAATGCACACCTTTACCAAACGTTCTGTGCACTTTGATTTGTGCCTTCACAAATATGTCTTTCTGCTTGTGGATCAGGTCGGTAAGTTCATTTACGTTTTCACAAATCTTACTCTACACATGCAATTTTTAAATCACTAATTTACCTTAATAATAGTGAAATAATTTATTAACATTAATCAAGAGAAATAAATTATGTAAAATATTGTTAATCATGGCAGTCAGGTATTCTTGACAGCTATTGCAATAAGTAGGCTAATATTAACGAGTGAAATCTTTGTAATGTGCTACAGTACTTTTTAAGTGTTTATCATCAAAGTGGTATTATTGCATTTTTTATTAAAATTAATGCCACAGGCTTGACAATAAGGACTGGCCGATGTGAAAGACGCTCGATCGAGACAGTTAGTGGATTTGTCCAATCAGACCACCATTTCATCCTTACAAAAGTTTATCATTTGCACGTGTTTTAAGCCTCTCCAATTTAAGCCTTCAATAGAGTTTAAACAATTCAAGTGCAAAAAGACACAAAAGATTTCAATTCAGTGCTCGCACACTGGTTACAATGTAACTAAACACTAACACATAACTAGTATATACACACACTCACACATGCATACAAAGGGGAGTTAAAGTGGATGAATGAAACCGTTAGAGAAACCAGAGAATGCAGCTATGAAAAATGAGTCAGTTAACCACCTGAGTGAAACCACCAGTGCCGTTTTACAAGGGGGTTTACAGCTTATACTAAACCTCTGTTTCATTTAGTTAAATGTACGATACTTGCATTGCTTTGGCCGTTGAAAATGGCCGTTCTATGGAGGTCTATCTTTTGGGTGGTCAGAGAGTCTTCGATCATGGTATTTTGCATATGTAACTAGGTGCTGATGCAAAACTGGTAAAGATTCTTAGAACACTAGGTATCAACATATAATATACACCCTCATTTAGATAATCAAAATACAAATTCGTAGATAACAAACATGGTATAGTTGGGGTTATAGGGGTCATATGATGCAATTTCAAGTTTTCCTTTCTCTTTGGAGTGTTACAAGCTGTTCGTGCATTGATAAGATCCCTAAAGTTGCAAAGACTAAAGTCTCAAACCCAAAGAGATATTCTTTATAAAAGTTAAGCCCTTCTAAAGTGCCTTGTTTAAACATGCCCCCACATGTCTACATCACTGTGTGGGAAGATTTGCATAACTCCGCCCAAATGTTCAGAAAGAAGGCATAACTTTGATTCTCACTGTAGTATTGTTGCTGCCGCCTCCATGTCGTGGAGACGCTGTGTGTTTCGCTGTGAAAACGAAACTATTTTGTTTGGTCTTCCAAAAGAGGACACGACTAGAAATCAGTGGTTAAGTTGCATTTACAACACTGTTCCAGAACATTCCAACCCAAATATTCAGATGTGTGCAGCACATTTTACGGAGGACTGTTTCCTGAACCTGGGAGAGTAGACTACATTGCCGTCTGTGCACAAAGGCTGTTTCTATAAAGTGGGGCAATTCCAACTTTGCAAGGACAGTCTGGCGCTTCTAACTCACAGCCTGTACGTAAGTACGTTTTCATGTTTAAAGAATTTGCTACTGATGATTCAAACGTGAGTTTTGAGCAGTGTAGAGTAGGGCTTGTTGTTTGTCATTTCTCCGATCACAAACGCAGACATGGTTTTATGTTTACGCAGTGCAATACACGGCGCGATATGCAACGCAACGCGTAAAAAGACAGTATAAGTCATTATAATCAGTAATTATGTCCCCAATGGATGCAACAAATGCCTCATTTATAATGGATTTTAATGTTTTTATCTCGTCGCGCCGGGACACATCATCACAATATGGTAAGGGACGTAACATTTCCGTCACACGCTTGAGGTATTCAGCCAATCACAACGCACTGGATAGCTGGCCAATCAGAGCACACCTTGCTTTTCAGAACGATGAGCTTTGTAAAAATTGAGGAGCAACAATAATGTACAGTATTTGGAAAAGAATGTGTTTTTTGAACCTTAAACCACATAAACCCATTGCATTACACCAAATACACAAAATAATGTTCTTTTTAGCAACGTCATATAACCACTTTAACTAGTGATTCTATCATAAGGCATGCATAAAACAGTATACTATACAAAACACAATATACAAGAACAGTAATAATACACACAATGACCTGGGGATATGGATTTCATTCATAGAAAGGTCTGACTATGAATTAATGAAATGTTCTTTCCTTGGAGTGAGAGTTGCTCAGCCTGCATTACTTTGAGCAATAAAACCAGTGTTATCTGATGATCTGTCTTTGCTTGCCATGGTAATCAGGCCTGTTCTGCCTTTTTTGGGATGTTAGTTGCTCTTCGGGGTTGTTCACGAACACATAGTTTGCTTCTTTTTTATTTTTGGGGGATTTGCCAGATTATTCATTAAATATAATGAATAATTGTGTGTCTAATTGGTCCAAACGCTACATAACTCTTTTCCTTAATACAAAAGCACACACTGACCACAGGCTTACAAGTATCAAAATTATGAAAATAAAAATGAAATTTTCTATACAATAAAAGCTTATGGTGACAAGGTAGTCTAAAGCTAAAAAAAAACAAAAAAACATAACAAGCAACATTAAAGTTCCATAGCAAGTCCATGCAACTCTTTTTACACTATGGATGAACACTATATATTATAAGTCCTCTTAAGCCATATGGTAGCTTTGTATGAGGAACATATCAAAATGTACAATCAGTCTGGCATACACTGCAATTATGCAATCTGAGACTAATTTGAAAGATTCTAAAATATTTCTTAGGCCAAAATCAGCAGTCTTGGATGACTGAGCGTGACATGCTCATGGGCGGCTGATTAATTGCCTTTCTGATTAATCGTAGTTATACATTTTATCGGCCATCTAATTATGGACCAAACATAACAATTAATTACATGTGTGTATGAAAGATCACAATGAAAAAAAGAGTGACAAAAGCACAGCTGAAAATGTTTTAGACTAGCTTAAAGAGATAGTTCACCCAAAAATACTAATTCTGTCATCATTTGTTCATCCTCCTGTCGTTCCAAACCTGACTTTCTTTCTTCTGTGTAAATGAAAGAAGATGCTGCTGATGAAAAAGTCTCAGTCCCAATGTTGATTGGACCCTATTATGTTTTTTAATTTTTTTTAAATATCTACTTTTGTGCTCCACAGAAGAAATAAAGTCAGGTTTGGAACAACATCAACATTATTTATCATTCTCTTCGTGTTATGACTGTACTATCAAAGTTACAGTGCATGACTTTTGCACTCACTCACTAACTCAAGACACTTTTGTTTCTTTTCCTCTTTTCATTTCCAGGCACAATCAACTTTATTGCCAACATTGGCACAGAAGGATTTGCGAAAATGTCAAAACAGATGTGGGCTAGTAGCCAAAAACTTTAGTTTAAATGTGGGTGGGGGGTATGCCTTTGCTTTTAGAAAATAAATAACTTTGTTTCCCACATCAGAAAGTCATATGGAGGTAAAACAATATGGATAAGCAAATAATGACACAAATATACTTAAGTGTGAACTGAATGTTTTCAGACACTAATAGTAATTGCACGTGACTTGCAATTAAATTAAAATGTATTATAGTTTAAATCTAGATCCAATGCAGTTTTTGACCCACTTAAGTAGGACTTATGAAGTACATTATGTCATTTCACAGTTACTTCTGTTGTCTTTAAACAATACTGCAGAATATATGGCAAGCATTAATGGTAACCTAAACTGTAATATTGAAAATTGTATGTCGTGTATTTCAATATATTTGCAATTACACATTTGTAATGATGACATTACAATTTAGCACAAAATATATTAACCTTAAATGTAATTTTGAATAACACACAGTTCAGTTACATACTTTTCAATACATTTGCCTTGATACAGTATATATATATATATAGCATATCAGTCACCATATATAATTGTGCTACTTTAAAGCAAGACAAAAGATTGTTAATGATTTAAAATTTACTACAAAGTGAAACGTTTCATTTGACATTATTACAAAGTGCACTTTTTAAAAGCGTACTTAATTGTAAGAAACAGTCATGAAAGTTTACTCTCTTTAAGTACTTAAGTGACCTTTTATTTTATTAATATATTAAGTAAAAAAAAATTAAAAATAAGATTTGAAGTACACTGCAAGTGCACATTCAATACAGTTAAGTGCACTTATTGTCCACAAGGGTTTAATTTTTGCATGAATTCTTCTTTTAAACATAACATGATTTTAGATCACTTGAACTCGTCACATGTGGAATTGGAATTTAATAGTATCCTTGAACAAAGGCGAAATTCTTAAGTGAAATGCATTATGTTTTAACAAATAAGGTTTTCACCCGCACAGCAAGATTAAACGGAGGCGATGACAGGTTTAGGACAAGAGTATTTGAATCGCAGGCATTTGGCATGAAATGGAGAAACTCGGCTCAGTAATTTATCTCACCCCAGCAAGTTTAGGCATCACCTGTCACACCTCACACTGATACTTTGGTATATGAAAGATACAGAGATAAGAATCCCCTAAATCAATCACAAAGAGCTTAAGCAAGAACAAACACATGCTCAATGGCATTGAACCAATAGGAGAAATGTATTTTCTTAGGAAGGGTGAGGCAATGAAAGACAAACTTGTTTTACTTCCAAGCTTTACTCATAGGCAATTAAAATCTAATTTAAAGGCTAAATTAAGCAGTGTCTTAATTTTTGGTCATTTGAAATAACCGATAATAAAATAATAATAATAATTTGTATTTAATTTTATTATATAAAACGACTTATTAATTGATATTAGATGCTAGATCATTGTCATAATACTTCAGATGGGTTTAACACACAAAAGAAAAAGACACGACCATTTAAATGCACAATTGCAACACTTTATTATAAAAAAATGCTTTAAATGTATATATACTGCCCTGTTATCCACTCAATCACACACACACACACACACACACACACACACATTTGCCTAGATTTTACATTCTGTTGCATTAGAAGATGTTAATAAATGTGGATCCCGTCGATTGAATTTGTTGTTTTTACAAATCGCAATTGAATTAAGAGTTCCAACATTACAAACATAAACAGGATGCCTGATGCGATATCTCTAATATGTCAAACCTCTATATTTGGTCAGCAGAGAGATGTTTCAGCATGGGAGATGTAACCACTGGGAGTCTGGAGTTTTTTTTACAGCCCCCATTTCCCGCCCCTGCTTAACATTGCACAATACAACATCTTTGCCAAATCCTTTCCCCCCATAAACATCTGCTTTAGGACTTTTTATAGCCTGTGTGTAATACAAACATATGAAATGCGATACCGGGTTTTGGTACCCATCCCTAAGCATAAGCCTGGAGATGCCTTAGCAAGCAGTACTTTGCCTCTCAAGGTCAAGTCTCTCTGCAACCATGCGTTACATCTTCTTTATTCTTGCTATAGGGATTTGGGATGCATCTCTTAAAAATAAGTTGGTGTCATATGCTAATTGACTAATAAATAGTTCTCGATCCACTACCCCGAACACCGCTTTCACAAACAAACGTTGACAGTAGCTGCACACAAAGAAGAAATAAATAGGGAGAAATGATACACACTCTGACTCCTCTAGAGAAACTAAACCTTGGTGAAGTGCCATTCTTTAATTCAATTGAAGAGCTTCCATTATTGTAGAGGGTTTTAATTACTCTGCAAAACCTATCCCCAAAACCAAATTTATGTAATGACTTAATAATAATTGGTACTCTAAAGAATCGAACGCCTTATAGAAATCTAAGAAAATAATTAAGATGTCCTCCTGTATCAAGTCTGAATAATATAATAAATCAAGAACTAACCTTATATTATTAACAATGTGTCTTTTGTTAAAAACAAAACAAAACCAAAAACAGATTGTGTCTCAACTATTACAGAACCCAGTACAGATTTGAGTCTTTTAGCAAATATAAGTGCTAAAATTTTATAATCATTGTTAAGCAGAGAACCGGGTTGCCAATTGTCAATTAAAAGTAAATATTTTTGGGGGTTTTGAAATTAAAGTAATTAAACCTTGAGTGAAAGTCGGGGGAAGAGCCTCATATGCTTTCTTCAAAAACCTTATAAATTATTTAGAAAACTGTTTATAGAACTCTGCGTTAACCCCGTCCGTTTTGATTGTCCGGAGTGATTTATTGATTTTAAGTTCTATAATTGAGTTACTAACTCAATTGTCACGAATTCAGTCCATGGACTTCCGTTTATTCACCACCAGAGGTCACCCTTTCCATTACATTGACTCTCGCACAACACAAACTGTTGCATAGCACCCTGGACTACATATCCCATCATTCTTTGCACGATTTGCACACTGCACTGATTGCACACAGCTGTTTCTAATCACCTCACTCACTATATAACACCCACTAACCACCTTTCTCTGCTGTGTATTGTTTAGCCTGTACCCCTTTCCGAGTTTTCCTTGTTTTGCCTTGCCTGTTTTTGTGGTTTCTGATCTTTGCCTGTTTTCTTGGATTTCTCCCTCTCGTCTTGCCCCTGTGATTCTGTCTGCTGATCGGTGACCTATGCTAGCCCTGGGACTATTCTTGTGTTTTGCCCACCATATACCTGTTTGCCATTGTTTTGACCTCAGTACTTTGCCTCTCAAGATCAAGTCTCTCTGCAACCATGTGTTACATCTTCTTTATTCTTGCTATAGGGATTTGGGATGCATCTCTTAAAAATAAGGTGGTGTCATATGCTAATTGACTAATAAATAGTTCTCGATCCACTACCCCGAACACCGCTTTCACAAACAAACGTTGACAGTAGCTGCACACAAAGAAGAAATAAATAGGGAGAAATGATACACACTCTGACTCCTCTAGAGAAACTAAACCTTGGTGAAGTGCCATTCTTTAATTCAATTGAAGAGCTTCCATTATTGTAGAGGGTTTTAATTACTCTGCAAAACCTATCCCCAAAACCAAATTTATGTAATGACTTAATAATAATTGGTACTCTAAAGAATCGAACGCCTTATAGAAATCTAAGAAAATAATTAAGATGTCCTCCTGTATCAAGTCTGAATAATATAATAAATCAAGAACTAACCTTATATTATTAACAATGTGTCTTTTGTTAAAAACAAAACAAAACCAAAAACAGATTGTGTCTCAACTATTACAGAACCCAGTACAGATTTTAGCAATTTAGCAAATATAAGTGCTAAAATTTTATAATCATTGTTAAGCAGAGAACCGGGTTGCCAATTGTCAATTATATTTTTGGATTTTTGGGGGTTTTGAAATTAAAGTAATTAAACCTTGAGTGAAAGTCGGGGGAAGAGCCTCATATGCTTTCTTCAAAAACCTTATAAATTATTTAGAAAACTGTTTATAGAACTCTGCGTTAACCCCGTCCGTTTTGATTGTCCGGAGTGATTTATTGATTTTAAGTTCTATAATTGAGTTACTAACTCAATTGTCACGAATTCAGTCCATGGACTTCCGTTTATTCACCACCAGAGGTCACCCTTTCCATTACATTGACTCTCGCACAACACAAACTGTTGCATAGCACCCTGGACTACATATCCCATCATTCTTTGCACGATTTGCACACTGCACTGATTGCACACAGCTGTTTCTAATCACCTCACTCACTATATAACACCCACTAACCACCTTTCTCTGCTGTGTATTGTTTAGCCTGTACCCCTTTCCGAGTTTTCCTTGTTTTGCCTTGCCTGTTTTTGTGGTTTCTGATCTTTGCCTGTTTTCTTGGATTTCTCCCTCTCGTCTTGCCCCTGTGATTCTGTCTGCTGATCGGTGACCTATGCTAGCCCTGGGACTATTCTTGTGTTTTGCCCACCATATACCTGTTTGCCATTGTTTTGACCTTGCCTGTTTACCACGTCTCTTTAATAAATCCTGCAGATGGATCCACACGTCTCACGTCTCGTCAGCCCCGTTACATCAATAGTCTTGCAATTTTTTCAGATATTCTTGCAATTTTTAACAGACTCCAGAAAAGTACAGGCTACCTCTTCAGAATATATACATATATATATATATACAGGTGCATCTCAACAAATTAGAATGTCATGGAAAAGTTCATTTATTTCAGTAATTCAACTCAAATTGTGAAACTTGTGTATTAAATAAATTCAATGCACACAGACTGAAGTAGTTTAAGTCTTTGGTTCTTTTAATTGTGATGATTTTGGCTCACATTTCACAAAAACCCACCAATTCACTATCTCAACAAATTAGAATATGGTGACATGCCAATCAGCTAATCAACTCAAAACACCTGCAAAGGTTTCCTGAGCCTTCAAAATGGTCTCTCAGTTTGGTTATCAAATCATCTCGACTAGACTAAAATAAAATCTAAAGATATAAAACAGTTCAAGCATATAACAATGTTTAAACGTTAAACCTAGATAAATGTGCGCTGTATCTAATAGTTTGCGCAGAGAGTGGAAGCTGAAGTGCGCTTTGCAGGACATAGAGACGCCGGCGCAATCACTTGCATTTTTTTTCAGTGGATACGCCGTCATTTTTGCTCATAAAAGGTAAGAGTAATACATTCGTAACTGTAAAGGGTCTACTTTTATTTGTGTGCACTCACAATATCAACAAAACGTTGTGCTTTTATAAAATAAAGAATCAAACATGATGTGCTTTCTGCCGTCTCTTCTTCAACAGGAGCGCTTCACAAAAATGAACCAAAACTCAGTGAATACATGCCTCACAGACATGATAAATATATCTATAGAAATCTTTAAATGACTACTTAACGAAATAAAACATGTTTCCACCAGCGCGGCAATCTTTTTTCATCACTAATTGATGGCTGTCTAAAATATAAAAATAAGGAGAATCCTAAAACAGGCCCGAGGCCCTGCCCACGTCTGAACTATGACGTGGAAATTGTCCCGAAGCCCAGCCCGGGCTGAAATGCAGGGCTCTAGCTCTGATCTAGCACACAGAAAACGATTTAACTGAAATTTTATCAGAAGAGATGAAAGAAAGATAGTGGTCATCTACGCAATTCGGAAAAAGAGGCGGCTTTTCTGCATTAGGTAGCCTATATTTTTTTTTACTCTTTGTACAGCAGTTATGTTCATTCTAAATTTATTTTTTAACGTAGAATATGTGTTACATAAATACATGATATGTAGAACATATAAAAAGTGTCTCAAATTCGTCTGCCAGTGGGTGCCCCCCCCACGCATAAAAGTGAAACTCCGCCTATGATTGTGCTTTTACACCTTTCGAGCCGAATTTCACAAAATTGGGTGTTATTTATGGGGAGTAGAATTATTTATTTATTTCAATGAATGTAATCGATTAAATATCATAATATTTAGGCTATAATATTATAAATCAGGTTGGTTTGTTTTGCTGAGGTAATATGTCAATGATATGCGTGCGGCCCGCGAGACTTGGACAATAGTAAGTCCGGCGGCGGAAAAAAAGGTTGAGAACCACTGCTATAAGGTAACAATAATATAATAAGATAACCTTGTTTGAAATGGGTTTGGCTAAAAGAAAATTTTGGTTTCGTCTATACTACTAACATTAGGTACTTATACTATATTTTTTTTATTGGTCTTACGAAGTATTCTAATTTGTTGAGATAGTGAATTGGTGGGTTTTTGTTAAATGTGAGCCAAAATCATCACAATTAAAAGAACCAAAGACTTAAACTACTTCAGTCTGTGTGCACTGAATTTATTTACTACACGAGTTTCACAATTTGAGTTGAATTACTGAAATAAATGAACTTTTCCACGACATTCTAATTTATTGAGATGCACCTGCACACACACACACACACATTTTTTTTGGTAAAGATTACTGTAAAATTTTGCACAGAAACGTGCAACTTCTTGAGGATTATTACTAGTGACTGTTCCCCGATATGTAGAGTTTCAGTTAATGAAGTTCTTAAGCGACTCTTTTCTAATCTGAAAAAACATATGCGGAGTTGCATTTGCCCTCCTCCATCCATTTTTGTCTAGATCAGGGGTTGGCAAACTTGGCCCTTCCAGGTCACTTTCCTTCAGAGTTTAGCTACAACTCTAATCAAACACCTGAACCAGCCAATCATTGTCTCCAAGACTATACTATAAAGCTACAGGCAGGTGAGTTTTATCAGGGTTGGATCAAATCTCTGCAGGAAAGTGGCCTGGAAGGGCCAAGTTTGTCCATCACTGGTCTAGATCTTACCCTGTGCCCTATAAGTGTACAGCTCATCTAATTTAGATTGCAGGTCAGCATACTCAAGCTTGTAAGATTCAGAAGAAAGTATTGCAAATTTAGACACCACCCTATTTTCTTCTATTCTTTTAAGTTTAGCTAAATTACTACTGACTTACTAATTGGATTTATAGAAGCAGCTCTTGGGGGAAACATATCCAAATCACTATTTAATACCACATTGAAATCCACCACCTAAAATAAGAACAGCATTGGGGCATTTATTTACCCAGTACTGTATAATTCAGTGATCACATCCAGTAAGGCGGTATTTTCTTAAGAATTATACCCATACATAGCCTGGCCAAGTGAAACCAAAAGAAAATGACCCTTGGGATCACTGGCAAGGTGTAGTAGGCTCTCACCAGCAAACTACTATTTAAAATGGTGACACCCGCTGATCGCTCAGTGCCGTGAGACATCCATACATCACTGCCCCACTGCGATCTCCAAAATGTAACATCCTGTGTGGAATGGGTTTCTTGAAAAAAAGCTACATTCTGATCCATGGTTTTTAACAAGCAAATGAAAAAGGGCTTTGCGCTTCACATTGTTTCTTAGACCCTTGGCATTTAGAGAAATGAACGATATCGCCTTTGATAAACGAATATGTTGATGCCTTTCTAAACCAATAAAATTTGGTCAGGAGCTCTGAAAACGTCGTCTTAACAAGGCACCATCTTTGGTCCTCACTCAAAATCCACTGATCTATAATAGAGATATAAATCAGTGGCAATATCAGACAGTCAAGCAAAATGCATGCAACCCATAGCAATGTGTTATGGCAGTGCCTCAGACTAACAGATAATATATATATTTTTTACTTTTGAGCAATTCGTTACTGTTTTGTACACATTGTCATGTTCATTGCGTTTTGTTTTATTGACCACAATATTATCATTGCTATTTGCCTGAGAGGGGCACTTCTGATTAATTTTGAAAAAGGGCAGGGGCTTGAGCCCCCAAATTTTGCATACACACACACACACACACGCACAGACATATATATATATATATATATATATATATATATATAATTTAGGCTGCGTAGAAGGATCCGGGTACTGAAATGGCCAGCCTGCAGTCCAGATCTTTCACCCATAGAAAACATTTGTCGCATCATAAAGAGGAAGATGTGACAAAGAAGACCTAAGACAGTTGAGCAACTAGAAGCCTGTATTAGACAACATTCCTATTCCTGAACTTGAGCGTCGTGGCCTAAGGTTGCGAGTTCGAGTCTCCGGTCCGGCAGGAATTGTAGGTGGGGGGAGTGAATGTACAGCCCTCTCTTCCACCTTCAATACCACGACTGAGGTGCCCTTGAGCAAGGCACCGAACCCCCAACTGCTCCCCGGGCGCCGCAGCATAAATGGCTGCCCACTGCTCCGAGTGTGTTCACGGTGTGTGTGTGTTCACTGCTGTGTGTGTGCACTTAGGATGGGTTAAATGCAGAGCACTAATTCCTAGTATGGGTAACCATACTTGGCCACATGTCACTTCACTTTGTCTCCTCAGTCCCCAGACGTTTGCAGACTGTTATAAAAAGAAGAGGGGATGCCACACAGTGGTAAACATGGCTTTGTCCCAACTTTTTTGAGATGTGTTGATGCCATGAAATTTAAAATCAACTCATTTTTCCCTTAAAATTATACATTTTCTCAGTTTAAACATTTGATATGTCGTCTATGTTGTATTCTGAATAAAATATTGACATTTGAAACTTCCATATCATTGCATTCTTTTGCATTCATTCGTTTTTATTCACAATTTGTACAGTGTCCCAACTTTTTTGGAATCGGGTTTGTAGTTGTAATATTAATCAAGAACATTCATTAACAAACAATAACTAAATAAATAACAGCATTTCCCACATTCTAATGAAATACAAGAGTAAAAAGTGTCCAAAAAGTGTAAACAAGATTGCATGCAAACTACTGCACTGTTTTCACACTGTTTAGCCCCCAAAAACTTTAACACAATTTTAATTATATTTGACAAACAATGCAAACTTCCATTCTGATCAGGAATCAAGTGAAATTCTGATTTCATTTCCAAATTATTTAAAGAGTGGGGTATGAATTGAATCGTGCCGTTTTGGATAGTTTTTAATTTATTAAATTTGATTTGATCAAAGTCAAAGTTCCAGTTATAGAATATTCATCATCAAAAACGACAATTAACATACAATCAATACATACATACAGCACATACATAAATAACAGCATTTCCAGGAAAAAAAATTTTTATTGTAGAAATAAAAATCACAGAAACTATTTCAGGGTCACTTCATCATCAGATCATCAACTCTGTCCTGACAGTAGACAGATTACACTAAATTCTCTACAAAATCTTTTAACTTGGATGTGTTTTCAAAATGAGTTTTCATAAACCTTAACCTCAAGAAGATGAAAATGAAGAGATTAAACGATGCGTAGGAAACTGGACACACACAAGCTTTTTGGACGCTCCTGTAGTTAATGAGGAGAGCGCAAGTCAGCCGACCCGTGTCACGTGATCTAAAATGTCTAATGCGGAACTACAGGATGATAAAAATAAGTTTCCTTCTGTGATAAGTTGACGCTTTTTTTTTTTTTACTTTAAATGTACTGAATGAGTCACTCATCGACTGACAGTTCATGGTCTGTAACGCTACTTAATCGGACTTGTCTTTCAAGCACTAAGCGAGTTAGGACGCGTTTTCGCTTTAGTTTTAACGAGAGCGCATGAATGAATATTAATAATTACACTGTGTAAGATTATAAATATAATGTCAAGATGAAGCAGACTGTCTTGCTGTTTCTCGTAACGCTGTCTGTCTGCGCGCACTCAGCGTTTGGTGGTAAATATAATGTTTTAAATATACAAAAATAATAAGGAAGAATAAGGAAAAGTTAATATCACCATATTTACAGATGCAGAAGTGACCATCAAGGCTCCAGCAACAGTGAATCTACAGGAACAATCTGCAGAAAACCTCACCATTACACTGAGGTACGATTGTAAGCAATGATACTACTATCTGTGAGTAATTATGAAATATATGTTTTGGGAAGTCATTTATTTAATGTGGCTTTTATGTGTTTACGTTCACAGTTCACCGTTGAACACATCTGTAACGGTTTATTTCAATATCACATACAAATCAAGAAATGTCTCTTCAATAATTCTACTTCCTGATGAGGTATATGCACTTATTTCAGCCTATGCAGATTTTAAATGCACCTGTCTGTCTTAGTCCTATTCAAAATTTGATGTTGAGTACAAAGATTCTGTTGTTATTACAGTTCACTCTGATAGGAACTAGTAAACTAGTAAATAACTAATAAGTTATTGTTTCATTTTGCACATGTTCAAACAGAATAGCTTCCTGTGGTTAACTACAAGTTACTTTCCTACCGTATATTATGTTTTGATGCTTGCTTTCATACAGATCATGTAAAATTGAAGTTTAAGTGTAAATCGTATTTATAAATTCTAAAACATCTATAGAGTAATAATATCAGGCATCATATATCATTCATGTCATATGTACAGGTGCATCTCAATAAATTAGAATGTCGTGGAAAAGTTCATTTATTTCAGTAATTCAACTCAGATTGTGAAACTCGTGTATTAAATAAATTCAATGCACACAGACTGAAGTAGTTTAAGTCTTTGGTTCTTTTAATTGTGATGATTTTGGCTCACATTTAACAAAAACCCACCAATTCACTATCTCAACAAATTAGAGTATGGTGTCATGCCAATCAGCTAATCAACTCAAAACACCAGCAAAGGTTTCCCGAGCCTTCAAAATGGTCTCTCAGTTTGGTTCACTAGGCTACACAATCATGGGGAAGACTGCTGATCTGACAGTTGTCCAGAAGACAATCATTGATACCCTTCACAAGGAGGGTAAGCCACAAACATTCATTGCCAAAGAAGCTGGCTGTTCACAGAGTGCTGTATCCAAGCATGTTAACAGAAAGTTGAGTGGAAGGAAAAAGTGTGGAAGAAAAAGATGCACAACCAACCGAGAGAACCGCAGCCTTATGAGGATTGTCAAGCAAAATCGATTCAAGAATTTGAGTGAACTTCACAAGGAATGGACTGAGGCTGGGGTCAAGGCATCAAGAGCCACCACACACAGACGTGTCAAGGAATTTGGCTACAGTTGTCGTATTCCTCTTGTTAAGCCACTCCTGAACCACAGACAACGTCAGAGGCGTTGTGTGCATTGAATTTATTTAATACACGAGTTTCACAATTTGAGTTGAATTACTGAAATAAATGAACTTTTCCACGACATTCTAATTTATTGAGATGCACCTGTATATTAAAATGTCAATATCTGTGCCATCCATATCCAATCTATAGCCTGCATCAGGATTATGTTTGAGCGGAGCTGTCCATGAATAGTTATATTAACTTCAGACAAATGAGTTCTATAAAACACTGCCAACTTAAGCAATGTTAACTAGTTTTGTTTTTTGTCCTCTCTCATCTTGTTCAGGTTGTCGTGCCGGCAGGAAACATATTTGTATCTTTTGAAGTGCAGGCAAAAGGGGTTGGTCAGGTGACTGCTTACCTTTCCAGCAATAACACTCACATAAAAAGGTGCATTGTAAGCTAAATGATCTTAATCTGTCACCAATTAAACAGTACTGGATAAAAATGGCATAAGTGACGTTCTCTTACAGCTTCCTATTGGCTTCTCGAGAACTCTTCTTTGGCTTAGATTCTGTTTATCACATGGGCATTCTTTATAAAGATTAATTTTTCCCATACAGTTATTTTTACTACAGTTTATTTTATTATTGAAGCAAAACGTGTGGATGCATTATGACCAGACTTGGAGACATTTGCATCAGTATCTTGCAAAACCAGTTTTATTTATTTAGTTCCTTAATTTAGGGGATTTCAAACGGTGCAAGTGGGCCGCTGAGTAATAGGTGAACTGTGCTTATCGTTAAAAGCACTATGCCAATACATTTAAAGGGATAGTTCACCCAAAAATCTGTCATCATTTACTGTTTACTCTTTCGAATCTGTATGAGTTTCTTTCTTCTGCTGAACACAAAAGAAGATATTTTGAAAAATATGAGGAACCAAACAGTTGATGGTCTCCATTGACTTCCATAGTATTATTTTCATACTATGGAAGTCAATGGGGACCAACTGTCCCTTTAACTTGAACTAAAAAAAAGATTCTATAATATTCTAATACCGAGTCGTGGCTTTACTTGTACTTGGCTTTAATAAAGTGATTTTTTACTGTCCTGTTTTATTGTAGATGTGTGTTAACAAAAACACCATGAAAATAACCGCTAGAGGGGATTGTTTTTTTCCAGCATAGAGACGCGTATCAGATTCCTGATTGTCAGAAGCAACGTTCTTTTCATCATCGACCAAATCATTGGCTGGATTTACTTCCTGGCCTGGTCTGTGTCGTTCTACCCACAGGCGTATGAGAACTGGAAACGACACAGGTACAAAATGATTTGTTGAGACTCGATGATTTAGACTGAGTAAAAAAAGCTGATGATTGATGTGTGTGTTATGTTTCATTCAGTGTGGTAGGCCTCAGTTTTGATTTCCTCGCTCTCAACCTGACTGGATTCATTGCTTACAGTGTGTTCAACGTTGGCCTGTTCTGGGTGACGTATATACAGGTGTGTGCACTTGACGGCTTTCAGGTTGTAATTATTTAGTCCAGTCTTTTGCAGCATTCTTTCTACTTATGTTTTTTTTTAATGGAGATGATAAATGGTGCATCTGCAGGAGGAGTTCTTACAGAAAGATCCGAATGGGGTCATTCCTGTCGATGCCAATGATGTCTTCTTCAGTCTTCATGCAGTACTTCTCACTCTCGTCTATGTCTGTCAGTGTGCCATCTATGAGGTAAACATTAAAGCATTACCGTATAAATTGAATTAATAATAATGATATATTATTTTACACCAGCGTCTCCCTGACATGGCTGCGTCAACACTACTGCGTTCCTGAAACCACGCCTTCTTTCTTTGCGTGCACATTTGGGTGGCATTATGCTAATATTTCCACATAGTGACGTAGATATGTGGGGGTCGTGTTAGAACGAGCCGTTTTAGGTAGGCGTGGTTGACTCTTAACTTTTAGAAAGAATATCTCTTTGGATTTGAGACTTTAGTCTTTGCAACTTTACAGATCTTCTTTATGCACCAAGAGCTTGTAACACTCCAAAGAGAAAGGAAAACTTGAAATCGCATCATATGACCCCTTTAAGTCGCTGGGGTATATTTGTAGCAATAGCCAAAAATACATTGTATGGGTCAAAATTATCGATTTTTCTTTTATGCCAAAAATCATTAGGATATGTTCCATGAAGATATTTTGTACATTTCCTACTGTAAATATATCAAAACTTAATTTTTGATTAGTAATATGCATTGCTAAGAGCTTCATTTGGACAACTTTAAAGGCCATTTTCTCAATATTTAGATTTTTTTGCACCCACAGATTCCAGATTTTCAAATAGTTGTATCTCAGCCAGATTTGTCATATCCTAACAAACCATACATCAATGGAACGCTTATTTATTCAATTTTGATATGGTGTATAAATCTCAATTAAAAAAAATTGACCCTTATGACTGGTTTTGTGGTCCAGGTTCACATATATATTAATATTTTATTAACACAAATCTGTTCAAGAGTTTGGTGTCAATAAGATTTTTTGAAATATATATATATTTTTAATTTAGTAAGGATGCAGTAATTAAAAAAAGATTTTACTTCGAAAATTCTAATAAATTTTGTTTTTCAACTTTTTATTCATCAAAAAATCCTGAAGGTCACATTTTCCACAAACTTTGTAAGCAGCACAACTGCTTTTTTAACATAGATAATAATAAGAAAAGACTGGAGTAATGATGCTGAAAATTCAGCTTTGCATCACAAAAATTACACTTTAAAATATATAAAAATAGAAAAAAGTATAATTTTTGCTATCATAAAATATAGAAAAAGATGAAATAAAATGAAAATTAAGAGAAGGAAATTGCATTGATTTTCTAACTGTTTTTTTATTATTATTATTTTATAGAGAGGAGGGCAAAAGGTTTCCAAAGTGGCCATTGGGTTATTAGCGATTGGCTGGACCTTTGCGTTTGTCTCCCTGTTTGTTGCTGTGGCACAGAAGATCTCCTGGCTGGATTATCTCTACTATTTCTCTTACATTAAACTGGGTGTCACACTTGTAAAGTACATCCCTCAGGTACAACTCTCCCATCTCACACCGCAAAAGGTTTAAGAAATGCCCCCAAAAATAAAATTCTGTCATCACTTACCCACTCACCATGATGTCATTCCAAACCTGACTTGAAAAAATCCAAACAAAATCCTTCCAACGAAATCCAAAAGGAAATTGTGATCAGATATTTTCCTTGCAAAGAAAAGTGCATGAGAACTGAGGCTGTCAAACTCCAAAAACAACTTTGCATTATATGCAAAATGTTCACCCCCCAATTTGTAGCTCTCAGATCTCTTGCTTTCAGTTGAAAACACTCAGTGTGTTTTCTTCACTCGTGAGACACATGAGATTCAAACCTGGCATGATGTGGCTTTAGCCACTATTTTTGAATATTCACATGTGTGAAAGAAATTTGAGAGCCATGGGGGTTTGTATTCAGTGGAAGAAAGAAAGTCATGATGGTTTGGAATGGTATGAGGGTAAGTGATGACCGAATCTATATTTTTTGATTGATCTGTTTAAAAATAATGGCATTTCATAGAGCAGTGCAGTAGGCTTCGATGCAGTTCACTGAAATACTAAACATAGATTTCACACTTCCTCTTTTTAACAGTCTTGTACACTTGGTTATAGTTGTGGCTTGTAACTGTAGATTGAAAAAGAGTTTCAAATGAATTGTGATAAAAGTAACCCTCCTAATGTCCTAAGAAACTGCAACCAAGCATCCCGAAGCTTAGATTTGTTTTGTGATTGAATATCGGAGTAACATAATTTGTGTAACATGTATTAGGGATAAATGTTAGAAATTGTTAATGGTGCATAGGAAAAATAATTAAACATTTTATATATGTATGTATGTGTGTGTATATATTAATGTTTGTAATATTGACTGGTGGCCAAAAGTTTGGAATAATTACGATTTTTTTTATGTTTTTGAAAGAAGTCTTTTATGCTCATCGAGGCGGCATTTGTTTGATCAAAAACCCAGTAAGCAGAAATATTGTTAAATTTAAAAAATGTCATTTAAATTAATTTAAAAGCTGAATTTTCAGCATCATTACTCCAGTCTTCAGTGTCACATGATCCTTCAGAAATCATTCTAATATGCTGACTCTCAAGAAACATTTATTATCATCAGGGTGAAGCTGAAAATGACACTTTGCCATCACAGGAATACATTATATTGGAAAATAAATTCAAATAGAAAACGGTTATTTTGAATTGTAATAATATTTCACAATATTACAGTTTTTACGGTTTTTGAATTCTACCATTTTCCCCCCAAATAAATGACTTCTTTCAAAAACATAAAAAAAATCTTGATTATTCCAAACTTATGGCCACCTGCATGTGTGTGTATATTTTTCATTTACGTTTCATTTAAAGTAATTAAGAATAATTACAACTTGATCGCCGTCTGTTGACATATTCTTGACATTTTCACTATGTCTGGTTCCACTTCCCAAAAATATGTTATTTTTTAAAATCTTTTTTTTGAAAACAGGTTTAAATATATTGTGTGGCGTATTTTACATTGCTCATTAATTCTGGATTATTTTGTAGGCTTATATGAACTACCGCAGGCAGAGCACAGCGGGATGGAGCATCGGGAATGTGCTGCTGGACTTCACAGGGGGCAGTTTCAGTTTACTTCAAATGTTCCTCCAGGCCTACAACAACGGTGAGACCGCACAAACCCTTTCGTTTCCTATACGGCAGCACTTTAAAGATGTTAGAATGCACACCAATATTTGTTTTCATTTTTGTGTTTCCTTGACAGATAAATGGAAGTTTATATTTGGAGACCCCACAAAGTTTGGACTGGGCGTATTGTCCATATTCTTTGATGTCGTGTTCATCGTGCAGCATTATTGTCTGTATAGGAACAGAGAGCCCATGTATCATGATTTAGATGATCAGAATGACCAACACACCAGTGTTAAAACATAACCGCAGCAATATAAAGATTTCATATGGACTTTTCTATCTTTTTTATCACTGGTTCCAGGAGTAAACTGTTCAATTGTACACACATTCAGTGGTCAAAAACCAAATGTGGGTCACTTTGCATTCAGCTGATCATTTTATCTTTTAAACAGGAATGTCTGAAGAACAAATAATGTTAAAACTAGAAATGTATATTGCTTCCATCTATCAAAACAATTGCATAGAACATACCTCTTGAAGTGTTCTCATCTGAGCAAGTTAATGTCCCTCGACTTGACCATTTCGGTGCATTTTTAACACTCAGACATGCATGTTCTATGCAGTTGTTTTGAAAGAGGGAAACAAGTTACAACTCTAGTTTCAGCATTATTTATTCTTCAAACATTTCTCTTTAAATACAATAAGTATCAGCTGTATACAAAGCGACCATCATTTGGTTTTCGACCACTGAAAATGGGTAATATTCAACTATTTGGACATGAAGCCGCAATGGGATCCCCATATCTCTGGGATTGAACTATATCGGGCCTTGAAAATCATGATTCCAAAAGAAAAGTTTAAGAACCAGAATGTAAAATCATATTGCGATATCTTTAATACTTCTTAAGTTACAGGCACGCAAACTTTGGAAAAATAATATATATGGCACTGAGACGGGTATGAGCTATGCAAGTGTTTTGATTGAGTGAACCAAGATCCATTTCTAGTTTCAACATTATTTGTTCTTCAGACATTCTTCTTTAAAAGATAAAAGTATCATCTGTATGCAAAGTGACCAACGTTTGGTTTTTGACCACTGAAAATGGGTACGATTTAACAGTTTACTCCTGGGACCATATTGAGAGCCCTATATCTCTGGAAACGAACCATACAGAGCCTTAAAAATTAAGACGCCAAAAGGAAAGTTTAAGATATCTGTAATATTTCTTGAGTTAAAGGCCTGCAAACTTTGGAGAAAAAAATTGAAAAGTGCTTTTTTTCCATTTTTGAATAGTCACCACTGGTGTATAATGCAACAAAGACTGCTAAAGTCAATAGATATTACTAATAGACCTACCAATCTCTGTGTAAAAATAACAATGATGCTTTAATTTTTTTTTTAAGTCATTTTTACCCTCGTTTAATTTGGCTCCGAATCTCAGGTGAAAATTGTCATTTTGACCCCCCTCTACGAAATAGTGGATTACTCCGTAAATATACATCCATGACATTTCATATTTTGGCTTTCATCACCATACATGTTTATCTTTCTTCAGAAAAAAAGATGAACAAAATCAGAAATTTGAACCGGGGAAGTTTCTGAAATTTTGATTGATTTGACATGGAATGACCCTGAAAACCGTTCCCTCCAGTGAGCTGTTCACTGCTGCGACTGGAGTATTGAATCAGTGAGTTCAACTTGAAAACTGAATCATACAAGTTTATAAACATGAGGTTGTTGAGTAAATACGAATTTTCAGTTTTGGGTGAATTTTTTTGCGTTTGTGAATCGGTAACTGTGGCTACTTCTTGTCATGTCTTTTTTATTTAACAAAATTCTCATGCTTTTGCCCCCATATTTTATTTAGTGTTTTCTCTCTGATGCTTGGAAACAGAAGAGCTTGACTTCATCCTGAGGAGGATCAGGCGGCAGCATGGCAGATGAGAACGGTGAGTTGTGTTGACAAACGGATGAAGAGATAATCTCATCTGCACTTCTTTAGTGATATTATTGGGACAGTCGTCAGCAGATTTTTCAACAGTCTGTTTTGGGCTCTCAGAATCATTCAGTCAGTGCTAATGGGCTGAGCGTTTAAATAGGTCAGTGTGAAACTGAGCCTTTAACTAGTAGACGAAAGATTGTAGACAGCCACACCTCTCTTAGCCCAGCTTTCCTCATGGTAACATAAAAAGAGATACAAGGAAATGAACCCAGGAGTGTTTCTATATTTTTAAGTCCTCTAAATGATCAACGTCATCAAAACTTCGCTGAAAAACCTGTTTTATACAATCTACTTCACACAAACTTCTAGTGCTGTCAAACGGTGAATCGCATCCAAAATAAAAGTTTTTGTTTATATAATATATGTGTACTGTGTATATTTATTATGTATATATAAATTAAAAAAATATTTACATGTATATATATATTTATTTATACTCGTATATAATTTATATATAAACAAATAAACAAAACATATTTTTCTTAAATATATGCGTGTGTGTGTGTGTGTGTGTGTGTATATATATATATATATACAGTGGGTACGGAAAGTATTCAGACCCCCTTAAATTTTCCACTCTTTGTTATATTGCAGCCATTTGCTAAAATCATTTAAGTTAATTTTTTTTCCTCATTAATGTACACAGAGCACCCCATATTGACAGAAAAACACAGAATTGTTGACATTTTTGCAGATTTATTAAAAAAGAAAAACTGAAATATCACATGGTCCTAAGTATTCAGACCCTTTGCTCAGTATTTAGGAGAAGCACCCTTTTGATCTAATACAGCCATGAAGTTTTTCACACCTGGATTTGGGGATCCTCTGCCATTCCTCCTTGCAGATCCTCTCCAGTTCTGTCAGGTTGGATGGTAAACGTTGGTGGACAGCCATTTTTAGGTCTCTCCAGAGATGCTCAATTGGGTTTAAGTCAGGGCTCTGGCTGGGCCATTCAAGAACAGTCACAGAGTTGTTGTGAAGCCACTCCTTCGTTATTATATAAAAATGTCAACAATTCTGTGTTTTTCTGTCAATATGGGGTGCTGTGTGTACATTAATGAGGAAAAAAATTAACTTAAATGATTTTAGCAAATGGCTGCAATATAACAAAGAGTGACAAATTTAAGGGGGTCTGAATACTTTCCGTACCCACTGTATGTATATACACAGTACATTTATACTATTTATAATATATGCATTTATTATGTAAACACAAACTTTTATTTTGCCCGCGAAATACGAACACAAACACTTCTGCTAGTTAGTGTGTTTACAGCACATCATGTCTAACACAGTTCCCACATGTGCACCTCAAATAAGTGAATACTAATAATGAATGCAATAAAACTGCTGTCACATCATGTAAAGTACCACATACAAAGTTTAAACTTACCACTGAGAAACGTCCTGATCAAGTTGTGCTTGCGATGGCGTTTCCGGTTGAGCGACTGCATCTGTATCATCCTCGGACTTGGGCTCGAATTGATAAGGTAATATCAATACCATTTTTGTAACCTTACAGCATTTTTGTTTGCAAGTAACCCTCCGGAACAAATATTTTATTATGGCAATGGGCTCTGTGTATACGGAAAGCTCAATCACAACAGACTTGGCCAGCTGACCAATCAGAGCAGAGCAGGTTTACCTTAATGTCTAACACAGTTCCCACATGTGCACCTCAAATAAGTGAATACTAATAATGAATGCAATAAAACTGCTGTCACATCATGTAAAGTACCACATACAAAGTTTAAACTTACCACTGAGAAACGTCCTGATCAAGTTGTGCTTGCGATGGCGTTTCCGGTTGAGCGACTGCATCTGTATCATCCTCGGACTTGGGCTCGAATTGATAAGGTAATATCAATACCATTTTTGTAACCTTACAGCATTTTTGTTTGCAAGTAACCCTCCGGAACAAATATTTTATTATGGCAATGGGCTCTGTGTATACGGAAAGATCAATCACAACAGACTTGGCCAGCTGACCAATCAGCAGAGCAGGTTTACCTTAAGCTCAGAACTGCTTTGAACGAATCGTTTCGGAAATCATTGAAAAATGATTCTAATATTAAATGTATATTCTGAGAAATTAAAATGTTCTCTGACCTTTGATGCATTTAAACCTGTTGTAGGGGACTTCAACACAATATTAGGACACTTTAAAATACCATATGACCTGCTCTTTAAAGGGGACATCGGATGTCCATTTTCCACAAGTTGGTGTAATTCTTTAGGGTCTTCATGAAATGTTTGTAACATACTTTGGTTAAATGCATGTCCCTTTAAATTATAATAAGCTACTGGTCACCCCGCCCCTCTCTTCCGTTTTTTGTGTATTCGGTGGCACGTTACAAAAAAAAAAACAAAACAGAAAATCAAAACCGTTTGATAATTGTCCCCTTTAAATTGACAGCCATAATAATTATACAAATCACACTTTTGGATACAATAGTCAGTTTTTTAATTATTATTAACTTTTTATTGATACTTTTCAGTTTGAGTGAATTCTATTTTTAAATAATAGTAATATACTGTATATAAATGAATATAATCAAATGCATTTATAATGAACATTTCTCACACTTTATCTGCTGTTTTGGATTCATTTTCTCTCTGCCAAGGGTACCTGAGGTGCTGTTATAGCATGTTGTAGAACAGAAAGCAATTAAATTATTTTCTACTTAATGACACCAAATCAATATCTTGTTTTTCATCTTGCAGAGACACCTGCTGTTGCTCCTCCAGTGTTTGTGTTTCAGAAAGATAAAGCACAAAAGGTAAGACCAGCACTTTCGTTCTTACTGGTTGACTTGGATCACACCTGTCCCATTCTGGCCTTAAAACACTTTTCTGTCCTCAGAGGTCAGCAGAGGGATACAGCACAGAGGATGGAGAGGGTGAGCTTCAGTCTTTTTGCCGTCAACAGACAATATTATTGAAAGGATTCATTTCACAAAGAAATGTTTGGAAAAGGCCATATAACTATCATTTAACTAATGTTTAAAGAGGCAGAGTGCTTAAATGTCATAATGTTATTACAGAGACTAAAAATCTTATAAACAGGCTTTGTTTTCTTTTTGTAAAAAAATTAAATAATAATAAATTTTTTTCCTATTACTTTTTTGTGAAAACTCCAGTCCAGTGTGAAGAATTCATGTATGCATGTGTCTTTAAAATTTAAATGTATTTTATATTTTATTTTATTTTTTTCTGGACTTGGTTTCCCTTCTGTTTCTGCCTAGACTCTGATAAAGAAGACGGCAGTTACAGTCCTGCTGCCAAAAGAGGAAGAAGATCACCATTTACGCAATTCCCACCATCTCATTCCGGTAATCCACCTGGAAAATAATTACAGGTCTTCATAGCACATTACGGGCTTCTTCTGTTTAGCCCGGTTTCTTGACACACTTTCTTTTCCGTTTTACAGTTTCTAAGAATAATGTTTTCATGCCATCCAGTTTCTGCCAGTCACCAACCAGAAACTCCGACTCAGAACCTGGTGAGACTCAATGTGCTTCAAATTTGTACCTAATCACATATTATGTAAATCAATATGAAATGATCTTCGTAACCTGTTTTACTTTCATAATGTGTCATTTATGAGTGAAACAGTAATCAAGTAAGAAAAAAAATCAAGACTGGATTGTATCCATTGGGAATTGGTCAGATTGCGAAAAGTGGTCTGTATTTGACAGAATTGAAAATTAAAATTGTTTCTGAGATGGAGCAAGTTATTACATTTTGAAAGTTTGCGGAGACAAACTTTTGCACAAGACCAAGATTGTGCAATAAGAAAGTACATTTTGGTTTCATGTTAACTGTTTTCTCCATTGTTTTTTCTTCGTCAGAAGAGAAGACTGTGGGGTTTCGCCTGAAGCCCCCGACTCTTATCCATGGCCAGGCGCCGAGCACTGGTGAGTCAGTGTTCAAACATCTGCTGTTTTAAACAGTCTGTTGATTAATGTCCAGTTGTGGAGCTTTCATAAGTTTCTTTATTTATATGATAGACAGTAGACAGTCACCATTTGAACTTTCTGTGCCAGAGACCCTCAGAGGGCCTGACAAAGTCCTGAGGGATGTGTTTCTGTCACCAGGCCTAGCTGGTTAAGAGCGATCATTATTTTATTGATTCGTTTCAGGTGTCCCCAGCCCGAAACCCAAAGAAGCCCAGCGCAGCATCCTGAGACCTCCAGTGCTGCAGCCCCCTCCGGCCCGATCCCCCCCTCAGAACAGTGAGTACAAGGGTACACAAAAATGACTGGTCGCTCCAAACCTTGGTTTTGAAATTACAGTTTACAATGTGTACACATTGGTCAACTTATTATTGTTTTTAATCGTGCTTTAGAAATAAATTGCCTTGCCTTGTCAGTTCGATACATTTTCGGTACAGCAGGAGGGAAAAATGTAAACACTATTTTTTTTATTTTTTACTGAACACATTGCGGCTTTGTCTTTAAATAAATATATTTATTAGGATAAAAAAATCTATCTCAGCTAATGCTGTAAACTGTATAGAGAGCCCTATTACTTGCACAGTTTTTACATTTTCTTCTAAATCTAATTATAAAATTAGGTTTCTACTCCAATTCGATGTTAAAATATAATCATTTACAAAATGGCTGTCATAACTTGTTTTCATGACAGACTTATTTAAACATACATTAAATAATTAAGACATCACTAACAGTTTAAGTAAAATGTAATAAATATATAGGCTAATATAGTGCATATTTTAGTGCAGTGCTCTAGAGTTCCCTTCTCTAGTGAACTAACCAGCTGTGGGCACTGAATGACTTATATGTAATGCTATGTTAAATGTTTACACGCTGTTTTACTGATGTCTTTCCGTGGTTAGAACACTGATTCAGCGATTACTTGAGACATGAGATGTTCATTCATGTTTATTTTGTACTAGTAGTAAAGAGGAGGGATGATTGTGTTCATTTGAGCTCTGCTGCTGTTTGCCTATACAACGGGCTGTCACGGCGCATCAAAATGGCATTTATTGTTTGCATTTCGTGATAAAATGGACAGAATTTGAAAGATGAGACTTTATTTCTTATCGAAAATAACTGAACACAGAGCTCATGGTTATTATGTCCAGTGAAGTTTTATTCACGCATCATATTGACTCATTAAAATTAAGATATATAAAACTAGTTCAGCTAGTTTCAAATTAAGTTCTGCACATACAATGGTTAAAACGAGGCTGTATTGGTTCCATACACAAGCGTACCGAACAGAAAGACCTGTACTGAAAATATTCTGTACAAATATGTGTACCATTACACCCCTAGTGAGTACTTGATGAATACCAACTCCGATAAATCAGCTGAAGCAGAACTACAACTAACAGCTGCAGCCTGTTGTTTCACCAGACACAAGCAAAAGCAGTTCAAACGGAGCAAAAAACCTCTCCGATGGAGGAGCAGAATGTGAAGGTAACTCAGAGACGCCTGCTGCTGGCACACAGGATAATGACGTGACATCGGTAAGACAGCACTGTTCTAAATCTATTAATCACTGTTCTAAGTCTATTCAAATCTATCAAGTGCACTTTGGGAGGAAATCGATTAATGCCAGTATAATGGTTTGACAACCCGTGTCCAAATACTTTTTCATTCATTTCAAACAGTATATCTTTTTATAATTTCAAACGTACCAAACTTCTTTTTTGGGGAACATTTTGCTTGGAAAGGGCATTTGTGCTATACTTTTTCATCAGATGCCGCTTTGTTTATTTTCTTATATAGCACAAATACATTAATATATCGTGAAGTGTTGCTTAAGTGTCTTCATTCTTTTCACTGTAAAGTTTGAACTCTGTGTTTATTATATTTGACAATGTAAGCGTGTTTGAATGCAGCATGGGCTTTGGTCCAAAGGCCAGACAAGTCTAACTATATTTTACATGGCTGTGGCTTCCTGAAATGACTTTGACATCTTGTTCTGAATGTCTTTGTTGTGTTTGGCTGACCCAGTATTTCTAGTTGAAGCTCTGACGCGTAAATGCAAAAAGCAAAGTGAACAGGGTAGGAGCAGTCTGGACACACTTTTAAACTTAAATGACCTTTTTGTTATTTCTTTTAAGGTAAAGAACAACAGCACTTTTGAGCACAAAACAGAAGACAAAACTGAAGGTGCCCCAATTGAGGGCAGTTTTGTGTTTGGACAGAATATGAGGGACAGAGCAAAGGTTTGATTCATATGCATTCGATGTTCTCTGTGTGCTTGTCTCATTCCTGTTAGGGCTGGGTTATACATTGAATTTTTAGTACAGTTTTTTGCTGGCAATTTAAAAATGAAGGAATGATTTGATGCAATTTTTACTTATTTAGTTGCCCAATTTCTCCTTGACGTGTGAGTATGGAAGCATTTAGACAAATGTTTTCATAGCATCTCTTATTTAAACTTTAGTAAGAACATGTTTTCAATTCATTTCATGAATCAGTTCAAACAGTTCAAATGATAAGATTCAGACTTCTTCTTCAGTGTTTTCTGTGTTGGGGTTTTGTTTTGTTGAAAATATAACTGTATTTGCTGCAGGTGGCCAACAGCTGTGTCTTATCCGAGAGTGGCGATTGTCTTCTGGCTGAAAATTCAGAGGAGACCAATTACTTTTTGCAGTGCGTCACTTCCAGGTACTGCAATTGAAATGTTTATGTTCGTTTTTAAAGTCATTTTTTTATAGATCTCCTCAGACAGAAACTTGCAACTTTTCTTGCCATCAATATTGTGTTTTGTAGTGCACAAAAACCTGATAGCAGCAATGCCAACAGCGTGAAGTTTGTCTTTGGGCAGAACATGTTGGATCGTGTCTTGGTAAGGCAACAAATTCTTTTCTAAACCTTGATATGCTTGTCATGATTTGGCATGATAAAGTTATCATAGATGACAGTTCCCGACTTGTTTATGTATTGCATGCTTCCAGGCGCTGCCGAAATTCAGCACTGAACCTCCAGGGGGCAGCAGAGAGCCTCAGCCTGAGAGGGGCCTGTTCAGCCAGATTTCCTCCTCACAAGATCAAACTGTGGAGAAGAGTACGTGTTCTAGTTCCAATCACAAATCAGAGATGACAAATATGTTTTGAACTAATGCTACATCCTTACTACGTGCAGAACTTTGCAGTGTCAAATAGTTTTTCTATTTACACTGAAAGCAAAATACTGTGTGAAATGACAGCAAGTCATTACGTTATTAATATACATTGAGACCAAGCAGATTTTGCTTTGGGCAGGGCTACTTTGCATTGCATCATATGTGCTTGTTGTGGATGGTTATGATAAAACCTTACGAGATGTTTTATCACATGGAACTCTTTATCATATCGTGAAAAAAAACCCCAGAGTGTCCCTTCCTTTTATTTGATGGTGGTCAAGCTCTCCCATCACCATATTTACAACAATAGCAAGAGTCAGAGGCACAGTCACATTTTTAAAATGTGATAACCGCATACAACGTATATTTCATGTTGCCTAAATACTTTTCATTTGTAAATAATTATTTCTTCACATGCTAGGGTTGTGCAAAACTGCATATTTTCAAAATGTACTGTGACTAGTCGTTTATAAGTGGGCTAATTGTTATGGATAGATTGGTTTCGGGTATACATTGCCAAACGTGGGTCTTGAGATGTCTTATTAAACTTTTTTTTTTTTTTTTTACCTGACAAATGTGGCATGTTATTAATAAAATAGCTCAAGTACAGCATGCTTATCCCAGCCACTATAAATATAAAAATTAAAATATAGAAAATCTAATATATATATATATATATAGAGAGAGAGAGAGACACACACACACACTAGACAATTAATAGACAATATAGACAAATTAACAGTTTGAATAGCTACAGCTATTTAACAGAGGAACTTTTTATTATTGGTCTTATTGATAATTGATACATGTTTGAATTGTATTTGTCACTAAACTTTACATTACATATACATTTATTATCCAAAGTGACTTATAATTTGCCATAAGAGTCCACAATTGTCTATATAAATAAATAAAACAATCACATCAGGTATCTAATGTCAAGAAGATTTATAATTAAAGTTCCATTCAAAACATTCTGCCATTCAAAATTTGGGGTTGGATTGTATAATGTCCCACATTCACCAAGGTTGCATTTATTTGATCAAGAACACATAAAAAAATAAATATGATTGTGAAATATTATTACAAGAGCTTTTTTCTATTTAAATATATTTTAAAATTGTATTCATTCCTGTGATGCAAAGCTGAATGTTCAGCATCATTACTCCAGTCTTCAGTGTCACATGATCCTTCAGAAATCATTCTAATATGCTTTATATTTTGGTGTTTTTTTTCAGGATTCTTTGATCAATAGAAAGTTCATAACAGCGTTTATTTTAAACAAATATTTTGTGACATTTTAAATGTCTTTACTGTTACTTTTTTTTTATTTAATGAATCCTTGCTGAATAAAAGCATTAATATCTTTCAAAAAAATGTCTTACCCTAAACTTTTGAATGGACGTGTAAATTACATTTTCTACCATTGGTGTAACAGTATTGTCTTGTGCCACTGCACTAAATCGTTGTGGTTTTAAAACAAATTCTTTAATGTGCTGTAGGTGACACCACGAAAGAGTCTCTGGAGGAGTCAGCGGCACGACACGAAGCACACAAACCCCAGAAGTGTTTATTAGAGCGGGTGGAGGTCAGGACAGGAGAGGAGTCTGAGAGCAACGTGCTGCAGGTGAGAGCAGCTCACACATCTGATCCATACAGGCGAGCTTCATCAAAACACATGAGAAGATGATGCTGCTCTGTCCCGTGTGTTTTCAGATGCAGTGTAAGTTGTTTGTGTTTGAGATGCTGTCTCAGTCGTGGGTGGAGAGAGGATGTGGAGTGCTCAGGCTCAATGACATCGCATCCGCTGATGACGGCACCTTACAGTCCAGACTGGGTAATGCACTACTGATGTTGTAAAAGGCATTGGTCATATAACCTTCACTCTTTAATATTAATATAACTTCTATATTTCAAGTCTTCCGAAGCCATATGATATACACTACCATACAATAGTTTGGGGTCATACAGATTTTTTTTATGTTACTGAGAAAAGTCTCTTATGTTCACCAAGGCAGCATTTATTTGATCATAAATAAATAAAATAAAATAAAAAAAGAATAAATAAAAACAGTAATATTGTGGAATATTAATTAAAGTTTAATATAACTGTTTTCTATTTTAATATATTTTAAAATGTAATTTATTCCTGTGATGCAAAGCTGAATTTTCAGCATCGTTACTCCAGTCTTCAGTGTCACGTGATCCTTCAGAAATCATTCTGATATGCCGATTTAACGCTCAAGAAACATTTCTGATTAATGTCACTTTTGAAAACAGTTGTTCTGATTAATATTTTTGTGGATTATTTGAAATAGAAATCATTTGTAACATTGATCAGTTCAGTAATATGAACTGAATAAAAATATAATTTTTTAAGTTTTTGTTAATGGATGAACTATTACTTCAAAACTATTTAAAGTGAGCTAATGAGATGCACAACATCTGAAGTGTACTGGATGCTTGTTTTATTCAAAATTCATGCAAAATTCATTAAAAACAGTGCATTTTCATTGCAGTCAATGCAGTCTGCAGATTTTGTAACTGACACAAGGGGGTGCTAATACTTCTGTTTAATCAGCCTTGGGTGCTGAAGTTCTCAAAATGGACAAATATTGGTCAGTTCATTAGTTTGTCCTATATACTGGACTGTATTCAACTTTTATTTAGCAAAAAATTGCATAACACACCTTTTTCAGTCACACATTTGCAAAGGAGCACAGGCTGTAATTGATTTAGTAAGAAAAATCTGTAGTGGTTTTGTTTACTGAGAGCTGATCATGGTGTGTTTGTGGCTTGCAGTCATGCGGACTCAGGGAAGCCTTCGAGTGATCCTCAACACTAAGCTTTGGCCTCAGATGCAAGTGGATAAAGCCAGTGAGAAGAGTCTCAGAATAACAGCCATGGACACAGAGGAGCAGGACGTCAAAGTCTTCCTCATATCTGTAAGAACGCACTGAATGATTATATCATCACAGCTGATTTGAGAGCTGTGAACAGTCAGTGTTGTGTTGTTGGTCTCATGAGGTCTCATCTCATCTCTCAGTCCAGCTCTAAGGACGCTGCGCAGCTCTTTGCAGCCCTGCACCATCGTATCCTGGCGCTGCGGAGCATCAGCGGGCAGGAGTCTGACGGCCGTCCGGGCAACCGCTTCAGTGATGACGACGAGTCCCGCACACCCCCCACATCGGCGACGCCTGCTCAAGGTAATCTTTCATACCAAGTATGAAAGGAAGCTACCATCAAAGATGGTTATCTACACTTGTAAGGTGCAGATCAAAAATAGTTTTTGTTGACATGTTATCAACAACTGTTTTTATAGAAGGCGTTTTTAACTGATTTGTTTCAGGTTCAGGACTCCACCCAAAAAAAAAAAACTAATTTTTTCCCCACCTAACATTAAAGTTTTTAAATATACTTTTATATTGCAATAACTTCACATTAAATCTTCAAATGAATGTAGAAACAACATAAAGACAGTATATTTTTCAAATTTGTTTAATGGCTTATTTTTTATGACTGAAGGCAAGTATCACTGATACCAATACTACTGAGGTCTCTATGAAATAGTTTTTTCCCCCTCTAATATTTAACCATTGACTATAGCCATTCAACATTACAGTATAATTGAGAGCTATCAATTTTAACATTTAGTAGACCCATTATAATAAATGTTATATTCGGCTACCTGTGCCGTCCAGAAAGTAAGAAATATACAGAAATTGAATAAAGTTATCAAACACTAAATTCTAAATGGATAAATCCTTAAAGCTACTAAAGTTATTGATTTCCCCTTTTTTCTTTTGTTCTTTGATTTAACACACATCACAGCAGCTGGGTTATTAGGTTTTTTGGCTGCTATTAATTTAAGAGCTGCCACTGCTGAACATGACACGCATCCTATTTTCTCACAACTCTTTACCTTTTCTGACCCACTTCAGCTCTTAAAGTAAGCTCTTGAATTGGGTGTGTTAGATGAGGGAGACAGTGCTGGGCTGCTCCGGGACAGTTCTGAAAATCACTGCATTTCAGAGACATGTTCTTAAATGTGACACATATATAACAAATACTTGCATGCATGCCCAGTTTTAAGGCAGCTTTAATCACCTTTTTGGTAACTTCACGACTTAACTGATGACAAAACTGCGACATTGCATGCTCATAGTTTCATTTGTGCTTTAATATGAAATTATATACAGCACTTGTTATATGCATTATATATACAGCATTTGTGCGTGCGCTATGGACACAGTGTAACGGCTGACAGGACAGGAAAATAAATTGTTCTGACATATGGCCTAACATCTCATCTGACCGCAGTTCACTGTTGCTCAACTGAAGCTCCTCGTCACCTGTACCTTTTCCCTGCTTGCTTGACTCGTGCCTGGTGCTGAGGCGAAGTTGAAGTGTATGTCTGAAAAGTCCCGTTTTATGTGCTCGTAAAGACATTATGCATCTAAATAAACACAATTTGGTCCCACTTTATATTAAGTGGCCTTAACTACTATGTACTTGCATCAAAAATTGTGTTTATATTGTATTGCAAAACACTTTTGCTGCTATTGAGGTGGGATACGGGTAAGTTTAGTGACAGGTTTGGTGGTATGGGTAGGTTTAAGGGTGGGTTAAGGTGTAAGGGATGGGTCAACAGTGTAATTATAAATGTAATTACAGAAATTAATTACAGATGTAATTACATGCATGCAATTTTTTAAATATAAGTACAATGTAAAAACATGTATGTACACAATAAGTGCATTGTACCAAATGATTAATTTAAATGTAAGTACAGTAGTTAAGTAGTAGTTAAGACCACTTAATATAAAGTGGGACCCACAATTCTTATCAAGAAAAAAGAGACAGAAGCAGCAGTTGTGATTGGGGTGGCCAACCTGTTGATGTGACTTTTTGTTTGTGACTTTTTTTTTTTTTGGAAATTCAATATTTATTGAAAAATTTATATTTATAAAATCAATTGTCCACATTTGTTAATTTTTTTCAACCATACATTAAAAATACGATTCATACCATGACTTGAAGACATCTCTTTAATAATGCATATTTTAATTTCTGAATTAAATTTTTGCTGTTTTTGGGGGCATAAAGTCAAAAACATCCAGGAAATATCGATATCTTAATGAAGGGGGAAAAAGCCTCATTAAAAGAATAAAATGTCTAGTGGTTTGACATAATCTTCTGTTATTGTCTCTCAGTATTTTATTAGGAATAAGTATTGATAAAGATTAAAAACAACAATAATAAAATTGGTAAAAAAGTTTTTCAAAACCACACGAACCATCATGAATTCAAAGAATACATTCAAGAACGAGGCACATGCATTTTTAATTTCTCCCTTTTAAAAGTTATGCATTATTATAAGTGATATTTATTTGGCTGTCCCAACTATATAGGTCTATATAGTTATTATTTGCAGTTAGTATTGTTTTTTTCCCTGCTTTCCACAACCCATTTTTGTGTTCATCTATTTTTGGGTTTGTTTTTATCTGTGCGTTGCTAATTTATCGGTTTTGTCTATTTATTCTTTTTTTTTTTTTTTTCAGGTAATCTGGAGGCAGGTGTGTGTCCATCCACAGGTGACACATAGTGGTGAGCCTGCTGCTGATTTCTGTCCCACAATGCCTCACTGCAGCCCTTTGATCCGCTCAAATACTATGCAGGTGTTTTTATTCCAAAATCCTTCAGGTGTACTTTAAGTCTTGTGTTCAGCTGGTTTTATTTATTGCATTTTAACAGCAAAAAAACTCATCTTCAGGACTGGACACGTAACTCTCTCAATGTCATCATATTGATGGAAAAGAGAGGCTCTTAGTGTTTTAGTAAACTGGTTTTCCATTCTAAATGTGAGACTTAATTACTCCATTTCCTGCTGAGTGGAAACAGGATAAAGTGCACACAGAGTTAACAGAAACCAAACAGATGCTAGTTGTCCCATCTCATCTTCCGTCACGGTTCTGCTCAGTTTCAGCTGCATTGTTCAAATTATCCCTCACGTTCTCTCTTTAGATTTCAGAATGACTTTACTTGAGTCATGTGATTTGTAAGCGGCATTTAGTTTCCTCATATAGTGCTGTAGATCAGTACAATATTAAAAGAGAGCTGATCGTTCATGTGGCCGCTCTTCTCTTGAGTCTTATAAACATTCAGAATCAGAAGTTTCACACTGCGGCTTTAAGTGGACCTCATTTATTATTCATATTAGATCAAATTTGTTTAGTTTTTTTCCCCCTCTAATATTTAACCATTGACTATAGCCATTCAGCATTACAGTATAATTGAGAGCTATCAATTTTAACATTTAGTAGACCCATTATAATAAATGTTATATTCGGCTACCTGTGCCGTCCAGAAAGTAAGAAATATACAGAAATTGAATAAAGTTATCAAACACTAAATTCTAAATAGATAAATCCTTAAAGCTACTAAAGTTATTGATTTCCCCTTTTTTCTTTTGTTCTTTGATTTAACACACATCACAGCAGCTGGGTTATTAGGTTTTTTGGCTGCTATTAATTTAAGAGCTGCCACTGCTGAACATGACACGCATCCTATTTTCTCACAACTCTTTACCTTTTCTGACCCACTTCAGCTCTTAAAGTAAGCTCTTGAATCGGGTGTGTTAGATGAGGGAGACAGTGCTGGGCTGCTCCGGGACAGTTCTGAAAATCACTGCATTTCAGAGACATGTTCTTAAATGTGACACATATATAACAAATACTTACATGCATGCCCAGTTTTAAGGCAGCTTTAATCACCTTTTTGGTAACTTCACGACTTAACTGATGACAAAACTGCGACATTGCATGCTCATAGTTTCATTTGTGCTTTAATATGAAATTATATACATTACAGTATAATTGAGAGCTATCAATTTTAACATTTAGTAGACCCATTATAATAAATGTTATATTCGGCTACCTGTGCCGTCCAGAAAGTAAGAAATATACAGAAATTGAATAAAGTTATCAAACACTAAATTCTAAATGGATAAATCCTTAAAGCTACTAAAGTTATTGATTTCCCCTTTTTTCTTTTGTTCTTTGATTTAACACACATCACAGCAGCTGGGTTATTAGGTTTTTTGGCTGCTATTAATTTAAGAGCTGCCACTGCTGAACATGACACGCATCCTATTTTCTCACAACTCTTTACCTTTTCTGACCCACTTCAGCTCTTAAAGTAAGCTCTTGAATTGGGTGTGTTAGATGAGGGAGACAGTGCTGGGCTGCTCCGGGACAGTTCTGAAAATCACTGCATTTCAGAGACATGTTCTTAAATGTGACACATATATAACAAATACTTGCATGCATGCCCAGTTTTAAGGCAGCTTTAATCACCTTTTTGGTAACTTCACGACTTAACTGATGACAAAACTGCGACATTGCATGCTCATAGTTTCATTTGTG
The DNA here is from genome assembly GCF_001515645.1 of Sinocyclocheilus grahami. Lineage (NCBI taxonomy): Eukaryota > Metazoa > Chordata > Actinopteri > Cypriniformes > Cyprinidae > Sinocyclocheilus > Sinocyclocheilus grahami. The sequence continues at coordinate 676,711 of NW_015505653.1, forward strand.
CTTTAATATGAAATTATATACAGCACTTGTTATATGCATTATATATACAGCATTTGTGCGTGCGCTATGGACACAGTGTAACGGCTGACAGGACAGGAAAATAAATTGTTCTGACATATGGCCTAACATCTCATCTGACCGCAGTTCACTGTTGCTCAACTGAAGCTCCTCGTCACCTGTACCTTTTCCCTGCTTGCTTGACTCGTGCCTGGTGCTGAGGCGAAGTTGAAGTGTATGTCTGAAAAGTCCCGTTTTATGTGCTCGTAAAGACATTATGCATCTAAATAAACACAATTTGGTCCCACTTTATATTAAGTGGCCTTAACTACTATGTACTTGCATCAGAAATTGTGTTTATATTGTATTGCAAAACACTTTTGCTGCTATTGAGGTGGGATACGGGTAAGTTTAGTGACAGGTTTGGGGGTCTGGGTAGGTTTAAGGGTGGGTTAAGGAGGAAGGGATGGGTCAACAGTGTAATTATAAATGTAATTACAGAAATTAATTACAGATGTAATTACATGCATGCAATTTTTTAAATATAAGTACAATGTAAAAACATGTATGTACACAATAAGTGCATTGTACCAAATGATTAATTTAAATGTAAGTACAGTAGTTAAGTAGTAGTTAAGACCACTTAATATAAAGTGGGACCCACAATTCTTATCAAGAAAAAAGAGACAGAAGCAGCAGTTGTGATTGGGGTGGCCAACCTGTTGATGTGACTTTTTGTTTGTGACTTTTTTTTTTTTTGGAAATTCAATATTTATTGAAAAATTTATATTTATAAAATCAATTGTCCACATTTGTTAATTTTTTTCAACCATACATTAAAAATACGATTCATACCATGACTTGAAGACATCTCTTTAATAATGCATATTTTAATTTCTGAATTAAATTTTTGCTGTTTTTGGGGGCATAAAGTCAAAAACATCCAGGAAATATCGATATCTTAATGAAGGGGGAAAAAGCCTCATTAAAAGAATAAAATGTCTAGTGGTTTGACATAATCTTCTGTTATTGTCTCTCAGTATTTTATTAGGAATAAGTATTGATAAAGATTAAAAACAACAATAATAAAATTGGTAAAAAAGTTTTTCAAAACCACACGAACCATCATGAATTCAAAGAATACATTCAAGAACGAGGCACATGCATTTTTAATTTCTCCCTTTTAAAAGTTATGCATTATTATAAGTGATATTTATTTGGCTGTCCCAACTATATAGGTCTATATAGTTATTATTTGCAGTTAGTATTGTTTTTTTCCCTGCTTTCCACAACCCATTTTTGTGTTCATCTATTTTTGGGTTTGTTTTTATCTGTGCGTTGCTAATTTATCGGTTTTGTCTATTTATTCTTTTTTTTTTTTTTTTCCAGGTAATCTGGAGGCAGGTGTGTGTCCATCCACAGGTGACACATAGTGGTGAGCCTGCTGCTGATTTCTGTCCCACAATGCCTCACTGCAGCCCTTTGATCCGCTCAAATACTATGCAGGTGTTTTTATTCCAAAATCCTTCAGGTGTACTTTAAGTCTTGTGTTCAGCTGGTTTTATTTATTGCATTTTAACAGCAAAAAAACTCATCTTCAGGACTGGACACGTAACTCTCTCAATGTCATCATATTGATGGAAAAGAGAGGCTCTTAGTGTTTTAGTAAACTGGTTTTCCATTCTAAATGCGAGACTTAATTACTCCATTTCCTGCTGAGTGGAAACAGGATAAAGTGCACACAGAGTTAACAGAAACCAAACAGATGCTAGTTGTCCCATCTCATCTTCCGTCACGGTTCTGCTCAGTTTCAGCTGCATTGTTCAAATTATCCCTCACGTTCTCTCTTTAGATTTCAGAATGACTTTACTTGAGTCATGTGATTTGTAAGCGGCATTTAGTTTCCTCATATAGTGCTGTAGATCAGTACAATATTAAAAGAGAGCTGATCGTTCATGTGGCCGCTCTTCTCTTGAGTCTTATAAACATTCAGAATCAGAAGTTTCACACTGCGGCTTTAAGTGGACCTCATTTATTATTCATATTAGATCAAATTTGTTTAGTCTCTTTATTTAAAGGAAAAGTTCACCTATAAATTAAAATTCTGTTGTGACTCTTGTTGTTTCAAAGCTGAAAAAAGTACATATTTTTGAGGATTCTAAAAAAACAACAACAGAATATACGTTTGGATGCATAAACAATGACAGAGTTTTTATTTTTGGGTGAAATGTTTCAGCTTTTACTTATCATTGCGGCGAGGTTGACCTCAACTTGCAAACAAAAGGAACCATTGTACAAATACTTACTGTAAATTATTCTCCCGTTTCAATGCAATAGTACCTTTTCACACAGTATATTTTTATGAATATGTCCTGTAAATCAAGTTATTATTGTATAGTTTAGGATGGAAAGTTTTATAGCAAAATGTCTTATTAATGACATTAATTATTATCATAAAATGGGTTCTGTATTGTTACTACAGTAATACTATGTAGTGTTTTTCACCTAAATATTTGTTTATTGAGGACGTTTTGTCATAGATTAGTAAAAGACTTAAGGATTCTGTGCTCTGTTTCTCTTATTTAACAAGAATTTTGTTTAAAAAAAAAAAAAGAGAGAGAAAGAAAGTTGGACAACATATTTTAAATGTGATTGTGGAGCTACAGAACTGGCCTGTTGGGGAGAATCTCACAGAATCTGTCAGGGTTGTATTTCACACTAAAATAGGGTCAATAAAGAAATAGTTCAACCAAACATGAAAATTTGCTGAACATTTATCACCCTCATGTAGATGAGTTTGTTTCTTTATCTGAAGGGATACGAATTCTCTGCAGTGAATGGGTGCCGTCAGAATGAGAGTCCAGATCATTTAGAAGGGCTAGGCTGCTATTGGACTGTTGATTTCACTGGGATAAGTATGTCTTTTTGTTACCCACGATTTTGAAACGTATAATGGTGGTCAAATGTGGATATATATTTGGTCTGTTAGAGACATTTCTGTTTTCCGTTAACCTTGTGACAAGTTATAAAACCCTGGAACACGCAAAAAAAAATCTTGTCTTTTTTCCCCCCTCTTTTGTTTTTATTCATTATTCATCCAGCATCGTTTTTTTTTTTCAGTGAAAGGCTATATTGTATTCATGTTTGCATTTAATGTTATTCAAACCATTTTACTATTCCACCTATTCACATCTGCTGATTTTACATATGAATTATGATGCTGCTTCTACGTCACATTATTCTGCCACTTGGAAACCTGTACTGCCTTTGACTCCTTTTAATATTACATTCTGTTTTTCCGCTGCAGAATGAATGTTTTTCCATTCAGTTTGATGTTTCCCATCAATATGAAATTACTAGCAGGGCTAAAGATTTACAAAACAGATGTTTGCTCGCTGCGAGTTGATTGCTGTAAATGTCTGTAAATGTTTACATTTAGTGTGTTGCAGCAGATGTACTAGAGGACACACTCCTTTTTTTCTTTTTTTGGGTTGATTGTGTAGACCTCAGATAGACTGTGAACACGCCGGTGCTATTTCTGGTCCAGAACAGGTCAACTGCACTGGTCTTGTGGTTTAAATATACAATTTTGCTCTGGTGGAAGCGTTTAGAGATCATTTAGAAGGGCTAGGCTGCTATTGGACTGTTGATTTCACTGGGATAAGTATGTCTTTTTGTTACCCACGATTTTGAAACGTATAATGGTGGTCAAATGTGGATATATAATTGGTCTGTTAGAGACATTTCTGTTTTCCGTTAACCTTGTGACAAGTTATAAAACCCTGGAACACGCAAAAAAAAAGTCTTGTCTTTTTTTCCCCCCTCTTTTGTTTTTATTCATTATTCATCCAGCATCGTTTTTTTTTTTTTTCAGTGAAAGGCTATATTGTATTCATGTTTGCATTTAAAGTTATTCAAACCATTTTACTATTCCACCTATTCACATCTGCTGATTTTACATATGAATTATGATGCTGCTTCTAAGTCACATTATTCTGCCACTTGGAAACCTGTACTGCCTTTGTTGTTTTATAAAGTCTCCTCTTCCTTTGTCTGCACTTTCTACACTGTGTCTGATTATTCCTCTGTCAATAATTTGTTCTAAACTGTATTTGTTTTTACTTTTTGAGTAGCTGTTTTCCATAAAGTGGCCATGCCAACATCTTGACACCAGCCTTTATTTTATATATATATATATATAAATATACATACAGTATCTCACAAAAGTGAGTACACCCCTCACATTTCAGCAACCATTTTATTATATGTTGTCAAGAGACAATACTATAGAAATGAAAATTGGATATACTTTAGACTAGTCAATGTGCAGCTTGTATAGCAGTACAGATTTACTGTCTTCTAAAAATAACTCGGCATACAGCCATTGTTGTCTAAATAACTGGCAACAAAAGTGAGTACACCCTAAGTGAATGTCAAAACTGTGTCCAAAGTGTCAATATTTTGTGTGCGCACCATTGTTATCTAGCACTGCCTTAATCCTTTTGGACATGGAATTCACCAGAGCTGCACAGGTTGTTGCTGGGATCATCTTCCACTCCTCCATAATGACAACACGGAGCTGCTGGATGTTAGACACATGGTGCTTCTCCACCTTCCACTTGAGGATGCCCCACAGGTGCTCAA
>NW_015505653.1:683452-695062 GCF_001515645.1 Sinocyclocheilus grahami
TGGTACTCCTCACCAGGGCGTCACCACACATGCTGGACACCATCTGAGCCAAACAAGTTTATCTTAGTCTCATCAGACCACAGGACATGGTTCCAGTAATTCATGCTCTTGGACAGGTTGTCTTCAGCAAACTGTTTGCGGGCTTACTGTAGGCAAGACACAATTTCCTTGGTACTCCTCACCAGGGCGTCACCACACATGCTGGACACCATCTGAGCCAAACAAGTTTATCTTAGTCTCATCAGACCACAGGACATGGTTCCAGTAATTCATGCTCTTGGACAGGTTGTCTTCAGCAAACTGTTTGCGGGCTTTCTTGTGAGCCAGCTTTAGAAGAGGCTTCCTTCTGGGACGATGGCCATGCAAACCGACTTGTTGCAGTGTGCGGCGTATGGTTTGAGCACTGACAAGCTGACCTCCCGCTTCTGCAACCTCTAAAGCAATGCTGGCAGCACTCATGCGTCTGTTTTTTGAAGCCAGCTTCTGTACCTGACGCACAGCACGAGGACTCAACTTCTTTGATTGACCCTTGCATGGCCTGTTCCGAGTGGAACTCGTCTTAGAAAGCCTCTGTATGACCCTGGCCACAGAACTGCAACTCAGTTTAAAGGTGTTACAGATCTTCTTATAGCCTAGGCCATCTTTGTGGAGGGCAACAATTCTAATTCTCAAATCCTCAGAGAGTTCTTTGCCATGAGGTGCCATGTTGAACATCCAGTGGTCAGTATGAGAGAATTGTACTCAAAGCACCAAATTTTAACTGCTCTAATACAAGATACACAAATTTGTATGGTCCTGTCAAGCAGACAAAAACATGAACATGATGAATAGGACATGTGGCTCTGCATGGTTAAACGACATACAGCTGTTATCACTTAGGGTGTACTAACTTTTGTTGCCAGCTATTTTGACAATAATGGCTGTATGTTGAGTTATTTTCAGAGGACAGTAAATCTGTACTGCTATACAAGCAGCACATTGACTACTCTAAAATGTATCCAAGTTTAATTTCTATAGTATTGTCCCTTGAGAAAATATACTAAAATGGTTGGTGAAAAGTGAGGGGTGTACTCACTTTTGTGAGATACTGTATGTATGTGTGTATATATATATTATATATATAGAGTTACTTGGCTGACAATTTCACCTTTGGACTATATATATTGCAAACTACAAAAATCAGTTAAATAAAAAACAAAAGATTAAAAAAAAAAAAAAAGAAATTGGAAGACTTATAATAATGTGCCCAAAAAGTCCACCACAGAAGAAAATAACATACAGTATGATATGGATGGTGCATGGAGCATGGTGTTGTAATAAACCATTAGATTATCATTCTTTTTAGTCACAGTTGACAGAACTTTTGTGGACAAAATATTTAATAATAAAATATATGCAAAAATATTTTCTGAAGCAACTCATTTTGTAAATATTTTTCTAAAATATTTATTGATTGATTGTAGGACAGGACATAATGCAACATATACAACGCCGTTAAAACAAAGCAAAAGCCTGACAACAGAGAGAAGCCAAACAAATAAACAAACGAAAGTAATTGTTAGAAAAATATAATTGTTATCCGCGGACATGAAATGTACCATGTAACATGGATATTAAAGCTACAGTATGGAAGAAGTTATAATTAAAGTTGTCGGGTTGGATTTCGCGGGTAATGTCGACTTTACGTCATTCGTCTTTGACTTTAGGTTTTTGTAATATTTTGGATATTTTTGAGGAATTTGCTTTACTACAAGTAAAACTGAGATGTTTATTGTCCTGAAGCTGTTAACAGTACACTTTTATTTCTTCTGAAAGGTTTCTGATAAAGTGTTCGACACATTTCATCTGAAATGCTGTATGCATTCATGGCCTCACGCATACACGCCCTTTCTAGGCTGACAGCAGACCCACAGCCCACCAAAGCTGACACATCACACCCTCGCTGTTAAAATAAACTCAAGCGAAGCTGTCCAGAATGAATGACGAGTTTAATAACTGTGGAAATCTACAGAAACGCCCCAGTGAAGAAGCACAAAAATGATTCCACATATCAAACCAAGCAGTTCGGGATAATTCCTCTTTGTTTACTTTCTGCTAGGATTGTACATGCTTTCAGTCACTACATTATTTTTGTCAGAAAGACATGGTATTTATTCTTTATCCTGATTAGAAAAGACACTTTTGGCACTAAATTAGAAAATATCAAACCAAGTTTGACTGGGGTCAAGGTGTTTTTAGTGAATGTATGAAGTCAGTTCTCCTCACGTTCACACTAGTGTCCGGTCAGAGTAACTACAGGTGTAGTTACACGTTTTCTGAAATGTTGTTTAAATATGCAAATGATGCACTGTCTAATTAAATATGCACTAATTTGCATACATTTCTAAAACAAAAATGTGAACATTGGATTAAGCCGGGTTCAAAAATCTTGTTTCATTTTGTTGACATATTATAGTCAAATGTTTTTACAAAGGGGATTTTGGATTTATCTTTTTCTCACGCTATGAATCTGAAAATAATGTCAACAGCCAGGAAAATAAACGTTGTATAAAATCAGACAAATTATATATGAATAGGGTGGCCATATGCGCCATTTATACGGGACACGTCCTGGCCAGGATTTTTATATTGCCTAAAACATCCAAAGTAGTTTGACCAATAACATGCAGGTATTGTACATAATCGACCAATCATGGCACGTCGCGCGTGAGTTCGTTCCTTTGACTTGAAACTGCGCACATATCATTGTATGACACCAAAGTACCGCAGGAGCGATTTGAAAGCATAGAGAGCAGAGCAGACGGCTCCTGATAGCGCTCGTGAAATAATGTCATACAACGATCGATCTGCAAATTGCAAACAGCCAAAACCTGGATATTTTAGGCAGTAAAAATCTTCAGAATACCCTATAAAGATTCCTGACTCGTTTTAAGAAACGGCCTTTAAAGACATGTATTGTAATTGAAATCTACAGGCGCAAATAGACAAAGTGCAATAAAAGAAACACTTAAATTTGTTGGATGTTTTCTTTCTACTAGTCTGAAAAAACTCTTTATGAAAAGCCAGAAATCCCAAAAGCTCAAAACTGACCAATGCGTGAAAATAAACAAATTTTGCCTGTAGGGTCTCGCCTTAAAAGAAGAAATTGTATATTTTTATAAAACACTTACATTAATCATTCTTTTAAAACAGATGTATTATTATTTGCTGTTATTTTCATAATCTTTACAGTTGCTACATTGTCATGAAAGGTTTGTAAGTGATTTTTCATGATTTCTTAAAACGCATACTCTTTGCTTTACTGACCTTAAATTGTACTGAACCCGGAAAATTTGTTTAATTACTATTATTATTTTAAGTATCATTATTTATCAATTAACCCCCTCAGGGGGACTACTGCTAGTGTTGAGGCCATCAGACCCAGTATCCAGAGGCATAATCGGAGAGAGACTGTTTTCCCTCATTGAAAAAGGGAGATGCAGCGGCAAAATGCTTCAATGCACTCCTCTGACAGAAAAGCTCGAAGCGCTAATGAATTCATCCTGAGACCCAGGTAGATTATCTCCTGTGACGGGGTCCGGCAGCTCTTTGCCTGGTTTATTTTGAAACCTAGTCTCTCCAGATGAGTCACCAGTGTATTTGTATCGAGCACTGCTTGTTGCGGAGAAGCTGCGCAAATGAGCAGGGGTGCATTTCCCAAAAGCATTGTTAGCTAACTATGGTCATTAGTTCCATTGAACTCTATTGGTAACGACGGAACTTGCGACCATAATTGCTTTTGGGAAACGCACCCCTGATCGTCTAGATAAGACAAGACTTTGACTCCCTTAACGGAGTCAGAGCCCCCTCCACACATTTGGTGAAAATCCTCGGAGCTAGAGAGAGGCCAAAAGGAATTTTCGCATACTTGTATGCTGCATTTTGATATGCGAATCTCAGATATCTCCTGTATGCAGGAAAGATTTCTATGTGAAAATATGCGCCCAGGAGATCTACTGAGGTGAACCAGTCTCCCTTATTAAAGTTAATACATTTTTTAATTCATTTAATTTTTTTTCTTACTGTGATACTGACATTAACAGGATTTCTGCGGGTCTTAAAACTTCTTAACTCACCCTTCCACAAATGAAGGCCTTAAAAAGGTCATAAATCAGAGAGTCTTAAATCCATAAAGTCATGCCATTAAATGTTGCATGCACTGCAAAAAACAAAAACAAAATGTTTTCCTTAGTATTTTTGTCTTGTTTTCAAACACAAATATCCTTAAATCAAGATACATTTACTTGAGATACGGAATAAAGATATGAAGTCTTGTTTTTAAGTAAGTTTATGTTTAAAACATAGACTGTATAAAACAATGGACGTAGTGTCCGTGATGTCACCTCTAGGTTTCTGAAGAGCATTTTTAAAGCCCAAAGTGGGTGGAGCCGGCCATCGCCAACTTGGCAGCATGTCACCGAGCGTCACTCCCAGATAATCGTAAATGGCAAAGAGGCGGGGCGTGGGTGGAGCTGAGGTGCTGAGGTACTGATTTTTTTTTTTTTTTATTTAAAAAAAAAAAAATTGCAGTGTGATCAGTAAAATGATCTCCATTAATTATTTTTTGTAAAAGAATTACAGTAATTCATTTTTGTTAGAAGTTGTGTTTTTAAACTTTGAAGTGTTGCTAATACAACGTTGTGTTCCTTAAAATTTCTTTACTTGGTCTTAAAAAGGTCCTTAAAAAAGTTTTAAATGTACCTTATAAAACCTACAGAAACTCAATAGCTATGTTTCCATCACCCTATTTTAATGCGCATTTTGAAGTATCGCATGAGAAACGAGTGATGGAAACGCCAAATTTCGAATAAAAATCCCTTAATTCGCAAAAAATGTTTTTACGCTCGCTTGAGGTGGTTTTTGACTTGTGCGAAAAAGGGTTGATGCGAATAATGGGAGATGGAAATGCATTTTGCTAATAAATTCCTCCAAGCGCATTAAAAAAGTCATGTGACTGCGCTACACTCTAAAAAATGCTGGGTTAAATATAGCCCAGCGTTGGGTAAAATATGGACAAACCCAGTGATTGGGTTGTTTTGAGCCAACATTTGGGTTACTACCAAGAAGGTTGGGTTAAACATTTAACTCAACCGCTGGGTCAAAAGAACCCAATCGCTGGGTTTGTCCATATTTTACCCAGTGCTGGGTTGTATTTAACCCAGCATTTTTAGAGTGTATGGGATGTCAAAACCTGACTAACCAGCGGACCGATCTCATTCCTATTAATCACTAATAAGTGACTATTTTTCTCTCTCTTTGACTTGTTGGATGGAAACTATGCTTGTTCGCAAATGCTTTATGCGATGTTTAAGTTAAATTCACAAATTTGGATGGAAACCCGGCTATTAATGACCCTTTAAAATATTCCCTCTTTTTGTGACACAAAAACATGACTTGACAAAAGTGATTTTCAGTTTTAGCACCTTATTTTTTGTTCTTCCAGACACAATAAACTGGTTGAAGCTTCAGTGCCACATTTTGCTTCTGTCCAAATGTTTATGGCTACAGATTGTTGAAACGTACGTTTGTATACATGGACATAATCATACTCGCTGAGCGTAATGAGTACGTGTGCAGTATCTCTCAGCACTAATTGTGGGTTTCCTCACTGTTCCCTTTCAAAACAAATGTGGTCAACCACAGAAAATGTTCCATGGATGAATCACCGAAAGTGATGATAATTACCCTCTCCATTAGCATGCATGTGGTGGAACGGGTGGAATCTGTTCAGATTTCACATCGGTTTATTTATCATTTTGGATTCATATTATGTGGACCGTTCTCTACTGAATCGTATAAATGATTTAGCTGTAATTTCAATAAATCTCTGTTTTAAATAAAGCTCTAATCTGGCTATTTTTCTCAGCTGTTTTTTGAGATGTGGCTCTTGTTTGGTTAAAATTCCAAAAGCGATTTGGAATTGTGCTGCTCACATCGAGCCATCATTTAATCTTTGAGTCATTTCTAATCAACTAAATATTAGCAGACATGAATGAAACTGTGATTGAATATTGGTCAATGCTCAAAAATAGCCAATTCAAATGTGAAACGTGTAACAGCACGGCCATCCATTTTCTGACCTTGTTTATGAGTCAAATCTGTTTTAGTTTTAAGGAGTCTAAACTGCTTGACAAAAGTGATGTTCAGTTTTAGCACCTTATTTTTTGTTCTTCCAGGCACAATAAGGTGGTTGAAGCCTCAGTGCCACATTTTGCTTCTGTCCAAATGTTTATGGCAGATCATTGAAACGTACGTTTGTATACATGGACATAATCATACTCGCTGAGCGTAATGAGTACGTGTGCAGTATCTCTCAGCACTAATTGTGGGTTTCCTCACTGTTCCCTTTCAAAACAAATGTGGTCAACCACAGAAAATGTTCCATGGATGAATCACCGAAAGTGATGATAATTACCCTCTCCATTAGCATGCATGTGGTGGAACGGGTGGAATCTGTTCAGATTTCACATCGGTTTATTTATCGTTTTGGATTCATATTATGTGGACCGTTCTCTACTGAATCGTATAAATGATTTAGCTGTAATTTCAATAAATCTCTGTTTTAAATAAAGCTCTAATCTGGCTATTTTTCTCAGCTGTTTTTTGAGATGTGGCTCTTGTTTGGTTAAAATTCCAAAAGCGATTTGGAATTGTGCTGCTCACATCGAGCCATCATTTAATCTTTGAGTCATTTCTAATCAACTAAATATTAGCAGACATGAATGAAACTGTGATTGAATATTGGTCAATGCTCAAAAATAGCCAATTCAAATGTGAAACGTGTAACAGCACGGCCATCCATTTTCTGACCTTGTTTATGAGTCAAATCTGTTTTAGTTTTAAGGAGTCTAAACTGAAAAAAAAGTGTACAAACTTGATTCAAAGATTTTTGTTAATGAGTCTCTCAGTGTTCAAAAGTCTCTCAGTGTTATGTCTTCCTTTCTCTATTTCTAAGTCGTGGTCACTGAATCGATATTTTGAAAGAATTTGTCTTTCTTTTAATTGTTTAATTGATAAGTTGATTTAGCTGTAATTTCAATAAATCTCTGTTTTAAATAAAGCTCTAATCTGGCTATTTTTCTCAGCTGTTTTTTTGAGATGTGGCTCTTGTTTGGTTAAAATTCCAAAAGCGATTTGGAATTGTGCTGCTCACATCGAGCCATCATTTAATCTTTGAGTCATTTCTAATCAACTAAATATTAGCAGACATGAATGAAACTGTGATTGAATATTGGTCAATGCTCAAAAACAGCCAATTCAAATGTGAAACGTGTAACAGCACGGCCATCCATTTTCTGACCTTGTTTATGAGTCAAATCTGTTTTAGTTTTAAGGAGTCTAAACTGAAAAAAAAGTGTACAAACTTGATTCAAAGTGCTCGGCAAGACCGTTTTGTGCTTGAGCGCCACCAAGTCGTGTTTTACTGTAACTTCAGCAGCTCCAGGCACGTGAACAAAAGCGCCAATCTCATTGGTCGTCCAGTTTTTAACGCGGCACGTCAAACCAAAAAAACGCGTTTTTAAAAAAATTACGCTTTTACGCCTTGCGTTTTGCGCGTCGGTGTGCACACTCACATTGGCGCCCTTTGTTTAGTCACAAGGCGTTAAACGTCGGCGATTATCGCACGCGATATTCGTCCCGGTGTGAACAAGCCTTTAGAATGTTTTTGTTGCAAATTCCAGTTGTGTCCTTTCTATTAAATTCTTATCCCAATTTTGAAACTTTAATATTGGTCCCCAAATTTATCTCCCGTACAGTAGAATTGGTTTAATGATTGCGTGATATAATTTAAATGTGATCGTGATGACGTGATTTTATGGCATTAAATGCCCAACGGGTTCTCTCATTCAAGGCCTTTACAGCTAGACTAAAGCCCCCTGATGCCGAGATCTCAACGCCCAGGTAAGTGTAGCTAGTGCTGTGCTCTAGGACTTCTCCTCTTTGTTTCCCTGAGACTTGGCCTGTTTCTGGAATACCATGACTCTGGTTTTGTCCAGGTTTACTGTCAGTTCCCATTCCTCACAGTACTGTTCCAGCAGGGACAGGCTCTGCTGGAGACCTTCAGCTGTGGGAGACAGCAGAACCAGGTCGTCCGAATACAAGAGGCATTTTACTTCAGAGTCATATAGCGAGTCTTCTGCCAGCTCATTGATGAAGATGTTAAACAGGGTTGGGACTCATACATTCCTCACTCCACGGCCCTGCTGGAAGAACACAGTCCTGAGTCCCAAGTTTGACCGCACATTTACTGTTTTTGTACATGGATTGTATAACATTAAATGTTTTTCCACCAATGCCAGTTTTTTAATAGTTTGTATAAATCATCATGACAAATGGAGTCAAAAGCTTTTTTTAAATCAACAAAACATGTAAATATTTTTCTTTGTTTCTTGAGTGTGGAGAGAGTAGATGTGATGGATTTGGTAAAAAGCCAGTTTGTGATTTATTTAGGGTGTTGTGTTTTGTAAGGAATGTGACTATGCAGCTGTTTATTATATTGCAAAAAGGCTTTGCTTGGGTACTGCCCACACAAATGCCACGCCAATTACTGGGATCAAATGTATCTCCTTTTTTATATATAGGTGTGATCAGTCCTTCAGACCAGGTCTCAGGGAAGTCACTAGATGATAAGATCAAACTGAATAATTTAGCTAGAGCTTGAATTATGTAATGGCTGCTGCTGACCAATCTGAAGGATTTGTGAAATATCGTTAACTTGCCTCTTACTGTATGATCAACACAAGGAAGACACAGGTGTAATAAAAGTGGTTTTATTAACAAAGTGATAGACAGGAGAAACTAACAACTACTAAATGGATACAATGAATAGATAAAGTGCAAAAGATTGATAAATGCAAGTGACTGAGTTAGATGTTATATGGACGTTATCTAATGGAAAGATAAAATGCAGTTCCTTTGGAGGTAATAAGGTAAACCGTATTGTCATGAGCTGGTTATAAGCTGGTCCTGAGCAAGAGCTAGTTAAACCAGCTCATGACCAACTAAGGACCAGCTACAAAACCTAACCAGAACATGCAGTTTTTTTTTCTCAACAGGGTTAGCACATCTTGGGCCAGCACATTTAACTTAGCACTTACAGTAAAGTAACAACAGCTTAGCACACTTTTAATCTTTCCTGAGAAGGAGGGATTTGCAAGTTGGTGCCTTTCAGATCCAGCGTTTTGATTGGCTGATGCTGTTGGAGGTGGCCATGGACCATGGTATGGCCCCTCTCTGGCAAGTCTATTTGCATAGCTTAAAGTCCATGTTTAGATCAATGTCTTTAAGGATTTTCATATGCTTAATTCACTTTCCAAACCAATTCCAGATTAACCTACACATTGTGCTGAAAATATGAAGACCAAACATCAATGGGTAATGCTGATCATTGACCCATGCATTCATATATACAGTATATATCTTATTAGGTAAGGTTGCATATATTGTTGTATCACAAACAGCGCTCATTAAGTATATACAGTTCTGTAAATGGATATGAAGAAGGTTTAATCAATTTTGTGTCCATTTTGTGTGAATACATGTGAAGCCGGCAAAACCGCTTTGGTCTGTCTGCAGGTGTCAGTGGTCGTTCACACTTATCTCAAGAATGAAATGAATGACTGATAAGCGAAAGGGCACATGGTGATTGGATCAGTCTTCCATCAATGGAATGCTGAAGCACTCATTCCTGCCTTCCATAAATTAAAAGCTTACTGTATATTAAGACTACTGTATGTCAATGTTACTCCCCTCTCCACAAAAGGTATAACACTTGTGTGTGTGTGTGTGTATATATATATATATATATATATATATATATATGAAAAGTTTGGTTCCAAAACACTATAATTTTCTTTACCAAGAAAGTGGCAAGATGAAAACCACTATTTTCTGTTTCAAAATTTCACATAGCATCTTTAGGTTATAATAACATTAAAACAGATTTTGATTTCCAAAGATTTATTATAACATTTTATTATTTTTTCCAAAAATGCAATAAATTCATGACACGTTTTTTTTTTCTTCAAATGCAATAAATCCATTGAATCAATATAAAAGTTATTTTTCATATTGAAACTGTTGAAAATACACAACATAGTAAGTTGATCCACATATGACAGCCTCTGAACTTAGTCAATACTAATATCATATGCAGGCACTGAACTAAAAATACATTCAATCAGTCATCACTCCCAAAATGAATTCAACGGGTCATCTTGTCAATGCTATAAATTAATTACAACAATAAAAGAAAATTTCATCATGAACATACATGAACAACAATATCACATTAAACCACAAAAATTCCAAAATGACATTTCCCTTACATTCAACTTCCAAAAGTGCATTCATCTTTGCCATGTTACATTCATTAGTTGACTAGTGCTATACGCTGTATTAACAAAAACATTAATGGCATAAATAAAAACACTTACACTGACAAGCTACGCAATATCGCGTTCATAATCGAATGCGACTCATCTGCGATTATGAATACGATATTGCAGTGATCTACGGCTCTGTGTATTAAATGCCGCTCCATCTGAAAGCACGTGATGGAGATTTACTATTAATCACAGAACCGGCTTTACTGACGAGATGCGCATGACAATCACATGTGATTTATCGTGCAGCCCTAAGTTTGTTTGTTGATCACAAAGTCAAAGTAGATGAGGAAAACTATGATGCCGGGTGTATTCAAGAGAGCGTGTCTAGAGAGCGTGGAATGGTGCTCTGTGATTGGTTGAGCGGATATATTGCATTCTGCAGAGATGGGAGACTGGCGTTTGTCACGGTTTGGAAAGAAAGGGAGAAAACATGATAGAATAACTAGGCGGATATCGCATTTTGCATAAAATTAAAAAATGACTTTTCAATACCGACCAGAAAGGCTACAATAGAATGCATTTATAAACATTTCAAATACAAAATACATGTAAAACTGGCCATTCGGTAAAGTATTACTATTACGCTGACATCTATGTGGACCTATTCTAAATGCAAAGAACATTTTCGAATATATATATATTGATTTTTTTCCCTAATTTTTTTCCCTTCACTATATGAACTTATAGGAGCTTTAAGGCTCTGTAATAGACAAACAGTGATCAAACACTAGCAACGATAGTTTTCCAATTAGTGTTACATAATCTTCACGCTGAAGTCCTCTCGAGACAAAATCAGACAATCTGAGCTCATAATGAGAGCGTTTCGGTTGAAAACGTTCTCATGCATGGCACAAATCAGCGATCACTTTAACATGAGAAGAAAACCAAGCACCAAGTCTTGATTTCAGGTAATCGAGACCAGCTCGTTCACCGGAAATAGTGACTCACGGCGTGTTTAGTCTGTCTGGCTTCACCCGAGTGACCCACTCAGATGGCCAGTGAGATTCAGACATTGTATAATGATAGAATAGAGTCAAGGCAAACAGAAAGGCCTGGCAGTGATGGATGATGTTTGTGTTGAGGAGATAACGTAACACTCTCGTGGGTCAAAGTGGTTTACCATCCAAATTACAGTGATCGATTCCTCAAAGCAGAGCAGTATTTGCTTAGTGTGATCACGCTG
>NW_015505653.1:696428-698030 GCF_001515645.1 Sinocyclocheilus grahami
GGTCGACATTTTATTCCATAACGTTACACAGTTTTGATGCTGTTTTATGTCTGATGATCTTGTTAGATTACATGTGAAAGTATCTGTTGTTTTGGTTTCTTCTTCAGTTGTGTTTTTTTGGAAAGTCTGTACAGAAGGTGTGTACATAGTGCCCCCTACCATATAACAATGAAAACAGGGATTCTAGGAGCACAAGTATAGCTCAAATATATATTTATTTTTTCTAAGTATGTCAAGTATACTTAAATGTTATTTTAAGTGTATTTCTGAGAAGTACAGAAAGCCCATTTCTGAGAAGTACATAAAAAGTAGACTAAAAGTATACTTTCCTATTTTTAGTTTAAAAGAAGTAATAGCACACTTGAATAAACTTCTTTTTCGTAAGGGTAATCATACAGAGAGAACATAGTTGCATACCTTTATCTTTTGCTCGTTTTTCCTCTTCTTCTTTTCTAAATTGGGCACCTGATGGCTTTGACCTTTTCCTGTCCATCTCTGTGTTTATTTGGCACTCGACAATCAACAGATTTCCCATCCCCTCAACACTGTCACTCACGACCAGAAGTCAAGACTAAACCAGTTCACCTTGGTGACCACATGATCGTTTTGTATTACCTATTTTTATTAGCCATTTCACACAATTCAGAAAAACAAAAATGTGCAGGAACTATAGGCCTGTATTTATAATATTATGAATGAATTGTGCGTTATTTGGAAGAAAGTCGAGGTGTGACTGACTTTAGCCCACTAATTCCATTAGAGTATTGCTCTATACAGTGGATCCCCCCCTTGTCCGTTCCATTTGGGAGAGACCCAGAGGTGAACTGTCCCCCGCGCCGCGCCCCGCTCCGCTCCGCTTTCCCCTTTCCCCTTCTCACACAGCTTCTGTGCACGGCACCTTCTCAGCAAGCAGGGCCACCAATTTGCCAATTCCCTACACAGTGAAATGATAGATAATAGAAAACCACTTTGCGGCGCAGAGGATTTTACATTTTTTTTAACTGCTCGTGCCGCCCCCCATGTATCATGAAAAAATGCCACCCCGGGCAGCTGCCCGGTTCGCCCGTGCCAAAAACCGCTACTGAGTGTGGAGTACAGAAATCAATTATAACAGTTTGTTTAAAAATAGGTCAATAATGCGGAATATTTTTAAAGCTTTTTCATTGAAGTTTTTTTTTTTTGATGCATGCGTTGCGCATGCGCCGGTGAGTCTTGTGAAAAGCAACGTTTGTTAACAGGAGCAAAAGAAGCAAAGTTTCCTTACTTTAGCAAAGGAAAACCAGTCTCCTCTTGGCTTATATCGAAATCCTCCGACATTCTTCTTTACAAATCCTCGTTTTGTACTTAATTAATCTAATTAACGTAATCGTCTAATTAGTGACCGTTGTTTTGTTTTGATCTCTCCGCTGCGCTTCCGCGTTCGTCATTTCTGAGCGGCGCATGCGCAAAGCTGACCTCATACGTCCT
Organism: Sinocyclocheilus grahami; assembly: GCF_001515645.1. Classification (NCBI taxonomy): domain Eukaryota; kingdom Metazoa; phylum Chordata; class Actinopteri; order Cypriniformes; family Cyprinidae; genus Sinocyclocheilus; species Sinocyclocheilus grahami. Next base: position 697,896 of record NW_015505653.1, read on the forward strand.
CAGCCCACAGCTGCTTCCATGTAGGACTGCTGGAGCAAGCTACGTTAAAGTGATTATTGCATTTTGAATATGGATATTTTTCTTACAAAAATGCATCGATTCGCTACAGAAGGCCTTTGTTCACCCCCCGGAGCC
>NW_015505653.1:698497-706464 GCF_001515645.1 Sinocyclocheilus grahami
TTTTCTAAATTGGGCACCTGATGGCTTTGACCTTTTCCTGTCCATCTCTGTGTTTATTTGGCACTCGACAATCAACAGATTTCCCATCCCCTCAACACTGTCACTCACGACCAGAAGTCAAGACTAAACCAGTTCACCTTGGTGACCACATGATCGTTTTGTATTACCTATTTTTATTAGCCATTTCACACAATTCAGAAAAACAAAAATGTGCAGGAACTATAGGCCTGTATTTATAATATTATGAATGAATTGTGCGTTATTTGGAAGAAAGTCGAGGTGTGACTGACTTTAGCCCACTAATTCCATTAGAGTATTGCTCTATACAGTGGATCCCCCCCTTGTCCGTTCCATTTGGGAGAGACCCAGAGGTGAACTGTCCCCCGCGCCGCGCCCCGCTCCGCTCCGCTTTCCCCTTTCCCCTTCTCACACAGCTTCTGTGCACGGCACCTTCTCAGCAAGCAGGGCCACCAATTTGCCAATTCCCTACACAGTGAAATGATAGATAATAGAAAACCACTTTGCGGCGCAGAGGATTTTACATTTTTTTTAACTGCTCGTGCCGCCCCCCATGTATCATGAAAAAATGCCACCCCGGGCAGCTGCCCGGTTCGCCCGTGCCAAAAACCGCTACTGAGTGTGGAGTACAGAAATCAATTATAACAGTTTGTTTAAAAATAGGTCAATAATGCGGAATATTTTTAAAGCTTTTTCATTGAAGTTTTTTTTTTTTTGATGCATGCGTTGCGCATGCGCCGGTGAGTCTTGTGAAAAGCAACGTTTGTTAACAGGAGCAAAAGAAGCAAAGTTTCCTTACTTTAGCAAAGGAAAACCAGTCTCCTCTTGGCTTATATCGAAATCCTCCGACATTCTTCTTTACAAATCCTCGTTTTGTACTTAATTAATCTAATTAACGTAATCGTCTAATTAGTGACCGTTGTTTTGTTTTGATCTCTCCGCTGCGCTTCCGCGTTCGTCATTTCTGAGCGGCGCATGCGCAAAGCTGACCTCATACGTCCTCAGCCCACAGCTGCTTCCATGTAGGACTGCTGGAGCAAGCTACGTTAAAGTGATTATTGCATTTTGAATATGGATATTTTTCTTACAAAAATGCATCGATTCGCTACAGAAGGCCTTTGTTCACCCCCCGGAGCCGTGTGAGACACTTTTTTTTTAATGGATGGGTGCTTTTTATTTAACTTCTTTTGGACTGATGCATGCAACACCTGCTGAGTGCCATGAAACAGCTTGAAAGATCAACGATCTTTCAATTTTTAATATAACTCCGACTGGATTCGTCTGAAAGAAGAAAGTCATATACACATAGGATGACTGGAGGGTGAGTAATTTATGGGCTAATTTTCATTTTTGGGTGAACTAACCCTTTAATAGAGCAATTTCTGGAGCACTTCAACAGGTGTCTTGTGAGGGTGACAGTGGGAAAAATAGTTTTGGACGGACATTCAAATGCCATGTGACTCAAAAACAGCACATCATTGTCTACCTTATGGCCTGCACTTTTAATTCCCACAGTTCAATATATTGTCCCCCCTCAGAATAACAAGGAAATGAGTAGAAATTAATTCTTGCCATATGGCAACTCCTTGCCTTATTAGAAATGTTGCTAATCTGATAAAAGACAAGAAACAAAGATGCTGACATTTGAAGCCAAAAATCTGTAGTATAAGAACAAAAATAAATAGGTGAGAGATTTCTCCTCTTCTTGGCAAAAGGCACACAATGAGAAAATGTTTTGGTTAAACTTACTTAAATTTTCATTACTTGAATCATTTTTAAATGGAATTGTAAGCTTTAGTAATTCAATTATTTTTATTAATAAGTAATACATTTTTTTCAGAAATCTTTAGTATATTTTATATCCAAAATACTGTGTCGATGAACACACATGAGGACGAAGAAAGTCCAAACAATGTGATGTTGTGAAACTAACTACTGGTATAGGTAATTTAGAGATATCCAAAATTATATTGCAATTCAATTTATAAGATTTCACTTAGAACAACAGATTATAAGGGATAATATTTGTTATCCTAGTCCTGTTTAGATACATTTACCTTATCCTGTTTAGATTTACATTTTCCAGTAATATTTCATAAGAAAAAAATTTCCCACTGTTGCTTACAAAGTCCGAGATGAAGACAGTGCCCTTATTAATGCAGTCAGGGAAAAATCTCAAGTTACGAGCTATTGATTATTCCAACTTAAATGAGGAGAACATTTGTTTAAAGATCGATTTCCATGACTCGAGAGCTTTATGAGAGTTTGAAAGCTTCAGGAAGCCTTGTACATTTAAAATGAAAATTTCCACTTTTTAAAGGGGTAGTTAAAAAAAAGGAAAATTCTGTAGTCAATGGGTACACAGAACACTCAAGTTTGTGACAACTTAAGTGTGAGTAAATGATGACAAAGTTGTCGTTTTTGGGTGAACTATCCCTTTAAAAATCAAACTGGGGATCCAAAACCACACTAAACACCCGCTCAAACATTATTTTAGCCAGTTCTTTGAAAAGACGTTAATTTTGTACTTGCAAGTCATGAAGACTGAAATGGGAAAATAGTACAGTTTTCTAAGAATTACCCCACAGCTCTGTAATTAAAATTTTGCAATGTACTGTAAATGCATGTCATTTGTAAAATTGTAAATACATAGCCTTTAAACTAAAGCACCAGGTTCTCTCACAGTCAGGATTGGGTCAAGTGTGCAAGTGTGTGTGTAGTGTAGATTTACACTGACATTTATTCATGCACACACAGAGCTGTTGACAGTAATGCATGCGTGTCATGGCCGTTCACTGTGGACTGACACTCGGGGGGTCGTCCAGCAGTGAGGACAATAGGAGGCTGGAAATTAAGTTTGCTTCTCATTGTTGCTGAAACCTCACATGAAATATGCAAGATTCAGATACCTTCAGCAGACAAATGAAAATACAAACAAACAAAATCACTGATTTACTTGTAATGATTAAACTTGTAATGGTTTAAAGGATTTTTTTTTTCGTCTGTGATGCTTGGGTTACTGTTGACAGCTTTGGCATAAATGACACTAACTGATGTTCTTATTTGCACACTGGTACAGTTAATAACATTCATTAGACAAGTGCTTAAACTCGCACAGCAAGCACTTAAACTCATCCATTCATCCGAGAAAATATAACCACACAAAATTGCTCTGGTCTTCTTAAAACAAAACTAATAAAATAATATAAACAGACAAAGCAGGAAATTACAAAATGATAATAATTGTAATAATTATAATAATTTTGTAGGTTTCTGCTACTATGCAAAGTGCACTGTTGTGTATCAGTGGTTATTAATGAAATAGTATTGTAATCTGGATTTAATTTGTGCTTATGCAACTCAAAAAGTGAAACAGTGACAGTATAAATCACACAGGTTTGGGGTGGTTTTAAAGCTGATACAGTTTATTAAACGTTATATATCGAATACAATACATATGAGATCTTTTTGGCACCCAAAAAATTAATAAATATGCTCTCGTTAAGTCAGTGATTCTACATCTAAATAAATAAACAAACAAACCATAACTTACTCTTCAATAAATATACAGAATTTGTTATATAGATGCATTGCATCAATGTTTATTGCAGTTGGTCAACAGTGTCCAACAATGCTCAAACCGAAAGGCTGTGTGTGTGCGTATGTGTGTGTGTGTGTGTGTGTGTGTGTGTGTGCATGCACTGGGTTAACAGGACATCCCACTGCAGCAGGTGGAAAGAGACTGAGGCTATATGGACGGATAGATGAACTCCTCAGACACTGCAGATACTCCAAAGAAAGTAAAAGAACAAACACGATTAACCGCAGAGTGACAGATTTAGAATTCAGTGGATTATACAACACTATTTCGATTAGACAGGAGTGCATGTTTTGTTATTACTCAGCTTGATTCTTTGATATCATGTGGAATTATTTTGTTGTGTCTGTGAAACTGTGCAGTGAATACATTAGCAAGCTGTTTTTATCAGACCAGACGGTTATATTTTTGTTTGTAAAAATGTAGTCAAGTTGAGTCAGTCAAATGAATACATTTCTAGGACTTGAATAAGATCAGTCAGTTCAAATGTTACAATTTTTAGGTGTATTTTTTCCACTATAAACAGTTCACTCAAAAATGAAAATTCTGTCATCATTAAAGAAGATATTTGAGAAATGTGACCCTGGAGCAGAAAACCAGTCTTAAGTCGCTGGGGTATATTTGTAGCAATAGCCAAAAATACATTGTATGGGTCAAAATTATTGATTTTTCTTTTATGCCAAAAATCATGTTCCATGAAGATATTTTGTAAATTTGATTAGTAATATGCATTGCTAAGAACTTCATTTGGACAACTTTAAAGGCGATTTTCTCAATATTTAGATTTTTTTGCACCCTCAGATTCCAGATCTTCAAATAGTTGTATCTCGGCCAAATATTGTCCTATCCTAACCATACATCAATGGAAAGCTTATGTATTCAGCTTTCAGATGATGTATAAATCTCAATTTAGAAAAATTGACCCTTATAACTTGTGGTCCAGGGTCACAAATGTCTCAAGAAATGTCTTTTCCAAAATCACCAAAACATTCTTCAGATTATCTTCTTTTATGTTCCACAGAAGAAAGGAAGTCATGCAGGTTTGGAATGACATTTAGGGTGAGTAAATCATGACTGAATTTTCATTTTTGGGTGAACCATCCCTTGAATTATTACACAAAAGCAATATCATACCAGAAACATATAGCTTAGACACTTTTGCATATGGTGTTTGGTTGTGAATGTGAAATTCTGAGGTGAATTAGATTCTATTTCATAACAATTGCTCTAGTTCAGCATGCTAAAAGATACTTACAACCATAAACATGCACATTACTACATTAGTGTATTGCATAAATCTTCAATTTGGTTTTATATATATTTTTGTCCATATGTGAAAACAAAATAAAGTTTGTATTAATGTTGGTTACAGTAGCACAACGTCTTTACACCTTTGTAAGCACATGGTTTGTTGAGTGTTAAGGCCGAGCGTTTGTCAGGGCTTAAGTATTGTCCTGTAATTACATCAGTGCTCTAATGAACTGAGCAGACTTACATGTGGCTTAAAGGGTCACTCAACTGCTTCCTGAGCACAAGACATTGATTTCAACTCTCATTTCGATTCATCGTACTTCAGTTATATACCAAATTCTCTTCCTAGTCCCAGAAAAAATAGTTCTGATGACTGTTGCATGCAATTATCGCATTTGCAATCTGTTGACATAATGTGTACGTGTCTTATTGCAGCTGTAATCCACTAAGTATAGCATTATATAATGTTATTATAAAGTATTATTTTTATGTCAATGCAAACATGATTGACTACAGAAAGTCGAAACGAGCAGTTCGTTTAACTAGTATCTGTGCTTGTTTAACACCTGATCACAGGAGATTATTTTGGTGGAGTTTAGAGCTAAAATCAGGACACTTTTGCAGGTAGGTTCTTCCCACTTGAGTTCTCTGTATTTTTGGCCAAGGCCCGACAGGAGCTAAGTGGATTGGACTCTTCTGTGATAGGATTTACCCAAACGAAGTGGATTTGGTCAGGTTAACTAAGGGAAGACCTCAGGCACGGATTTTCTGACACCGACTGCTGCTGAGAGGTTACCTTCAATTCCAATACTCTTGCAAGAATCTAAAGGAATGGAAACCGTCTGACAATGAAAGGAACCTGGAGGGATTCTTGATGCAACGAGAGCTGAAAGAGTTTTCTTTCCTCTGAGGAACAGTTCAAAGATCGCAGTGCCTTTAAGACAGCCAGTCCAGGCCAATAGTAGCATAATTTTGGCAAAGCACAATTTGGATATTGTCAATGCACAAAAATCGAACTAATATCCCTCTAACCCGGAGAACCTTGGGGAGACATTGTAACCCGATCAATGAATTTATACAATGTGAAGTACAAAAACATAAGATTTTTCGCAAAAAAATACCAAAACATGAGGGTCCGCCCCTAAATGTAACCATCACTTGGGCTTAAGCAGATTGTATGAAAACATACGAATGAGAACAAATTCATAAATATGAGCCACCAGTTTGCCAAAATGTGTACTAGTTAAGATTTGCAATGAGATTGTTTTGGACATTGTAGTATTGTTTCATAAATATATACAATTTTATCATTTGAAACCCGTTTCATATAGTATTTTGATAATTTCAATTGATCAGATTCATAAGGCTGGATTACGCTACACAACTTTTGCCCAGATTTTGACGAAAACTCGGCAATCGGATCTGACAGATTTCACAGGATAACCGTGTAGTGTACGATGGGCACAGACTCCAATATTTTTAGCTTCAGACTATGATTCCATCCAGTTGGAGGATATCAAACATGTTGGATATTTTGATCTTATTTTAGAACACATATTTTATCGTTTGTCACAAGGCGCATATTTCTGCGTGAATTTGTTGTGTTCGGAACGACTTGTGAGTTTGCCATTTACAAATCGGCATTTGTATGATACTTAGCATTTTAAAATCTGTTAAAAATTTTAAAAGGCATGTGCAATCCAGCCTTTAGCAGATTATTAGGTTCTTTTTTATTCTTTTATACATAATTTTTGTTTAATTATTATAATGTTTAATACATTTACATATTTTAATGAAATGTTGGGTTTTCGTTTACAGAGCAATTTTGACTATTTCAAAGCTGAGGTAGATGTTCAGTATAACTTATATGTTTGTTTGAACTGGATTTGTGGGAATGTTTTGACTTTGTCAGAGTTGAAACCTGCTGCTGGGATCATTTACAGGTCGGTTACACAATGAGGAAGTTTTGTTCTGCACTGGGTGTGCCTTTGTGTACTTGCTTTGTTTACTGAAGCCCTGAATGAATTTTCTAGAGGTTTTCTCCATTGAGCTCAACATTACAAGCTATTTGAAGTAGACCCACGAAGGCAATAGAATCAAGATATACAGCAGCATCTCATTAGCAATGAATAAACATGAGAATAATTATTATTTGCTTAATATTTTTGCGGTTTCTCTTCATCAGGACTGGCAGAAATGTCTGAGGACAATCTGTCAGCCGCGTATTTTTCATGAAGGTTTTCGTCTCAGTGCTTTAAGCCCAGAAGATCTTCTTAGAATCAAGGGTCTGTAGCTTTCAGAGATTAAAACATGCTATGTTTCCTAAGTTTTGATGAGTTCTGACCCTCGACGTCAGATGCATCCGCATGCTTTGGCTGAAAACTCTTGGATTGTGTGGTATTTATTGAAGTTATCGAGGAAGGAGATGTCCTCCTCGTATGCGGTGGGCCGACAGCAGGGGCTGTGGCGAGCCTTGTCCTTCTTGTACTTTGTTAGCAGCCGCGAGCGCTTCATGAAAGCCAGCGTCAGGTCGTAGTTTTTGCGACTTGTAGTGCACTTTCCGCTGCAGTAATGGAAGACTATAGTCTCGTCACTGACATAGCCCAACCCCAGCTGACTGACTGTCACCTCCACCTCCCGCAGCGAGCAGGGTTTGGCTCGCTTTTTAGCCCGTTTAGTTCTTTTGCTCTGCTGGGCATCTCTGCGGGCTTTCCTATCCACCAGTGTCCCGATGACCTGCTTCAACTCGCCCTCTGTGAAGCTCTGGAAGATCTTCATGACTGAGATGGAGAAACAAGAAGGGTTAATTATTTTTTTGCATTTATCATGCCAAAAACATTAGCATTATTTCTATAGAGTCAATTAGAACAGGCCCACTTTTTGCTGCTGCATTTTTCCCATTCATTTTCCCCATAGGGATTTAAAAAAAGTCTTTGTTAAAGCGTTAAATAGTTATTGCTTTGAAACGAGTTTGCACTTGAAGTCACACAGAACATAATGCAATGTTATATATTTAAATTAAGTAAATGAGCCAACTGTGTTTAAAACAATCTTAAAATTAATTATAAATACAATACACTCTAAAAAATGCTGGGTTAAA
>NW_015505653.1:706576-707130 GCF_001515645.1 Sinocyclocheilus grahami
GAGGACCACCAGAGCCAGACAGTAGACCACCACGGCGGGGCAGAAGACCACCACGGCGGAGCAGAGGGAACAGGGAACCCCCCCGGTGAACCACACCAATCAGGAGACCATGGCGGAGACTGTAATAACGAAAAAGCAGAGACAGACAACACCGACAGAACATTGCGGTTGACAGATAAGGCTGGGTGTTCAGAGGCAGCCTCCCCGGCTGGGTCGGGACAGGACAACAGTTCACAAACGACCTCCTGGGCCGAAACAAAGCAAGCAAAGAATTCACAAACGGCCTCCATAACCGTGACAGGACAGGATGAGGATTCCCCGAAGGCCTCCATAGCCGTGACAGGATGAGCAGGGAGTTCGCAGACGGCCTTTATATCCGTGACAGGACGAGCAGGGAGTTCGCAAACGGCCTCTATAGCTGTGACAGGACGGGCAGAGGGTTCACAGACGGCCTCCATAGCTGTGACAGGGCAGGACGAGGATTCACAGATGGCCTCCATAGCCATGACAGGACGGGACGAGAGTTCACAGACGGCCTCCATAGCCGTGACAGG
>NW_015505653.1:707366-733980 GCF_001515645.1 Sinocyclocheilus grahami
CCAGATACACCATAAAGCAACCCCCCATATGGGAAGTGCTGCAGACAGGGGAATGAGTTCATGAACAGAAGGGTTAGAGTGAGTGGGTTTGGGGATACCAGCTGTGCGTGCAGATACCAGCTGTGCATGCAGACACCAGCGGTGCATCCCTCACACTGGATACCAGACTGGGATACTGAAGGGCTGATCTTGAGAATCTGGGTGTAACAGACAGGACGTGACATGACTCTGGATGATCAGCTATGATGCAACGTGATTCTGGATGAACAGCTGAGACGTGTCGAGGCTCTGGCAGATCAGCGATGACTTGACTTGACTCGACTCAGGACGATCAACCGTGACTTGACTTAACTCATGAAGATCAGCAATGACTTGACTTGCCTCATGACGATCAACTGTGACTTGACTAGGCTCATGAAAATCAGCTGTGACTAGACTTGACTCATGACGATCAGTTGTGACTAGACTTGCCTCATGAAGATCAGTTGTGACTCGACTTGACTCATGACGATCAACAGTAACTTAACTTGATTCATGAAGATCAGCTGTGACATAAAGGGGCGCTGTTGTGTTCGCCATTTTGATCAGGCTCCGCTGTTGCCGCCATTTTGTGAGCATGCTCTGGTACAGCCGCCTTTTCAGACACGGTGTCGCGTTCTTCCTTCGCGACACCCACAGTAAACAAAGATCCAACAGTCAAAAATGCATAATCCGTTAACTGAGCGAGTGATGAACGTGGACCCTTGTGTCTAAGTTGAGACCTAAGAGGTTGATTTATGCCATCACGGAAAAACTCTATCAATAAACAGTCTGGTAAATCAGAATAGTGAGCGATGGCTAAAAACTCTCTAATATGGCTTTCCAGCGATCGTGGGCCCTGTCTAAGGGCTAACAAAATCCTTGCTGTGTCCATACCTGGCCAATGTTCCTCAGAAAAGTTGCTGGGTCCTTGTATGGCCGAGTATTCTGTAACGGGGCTGACGAGATGTGAGACGTGTGGATCCATCTGCAAGCTTTTATTTAAGAGACGTGGTCATAACAGGCGGGGTCGAACAATGGCAAACAAGTATATGGCGGGCAAAACACAAGAATAGTCCTAGGGCTAGCATAGGTCAACGATCGGCAGACAGAATCACAGGGGCGAGACTAGAGGGATAAATCCAGGAAAACAGGCAAAGATCAGGACACGAGAAAACAGACAAGGCAAGACTAAGATAAGGCTATGGACAAACTAGACAGGCTCCGTAGAGTAGCTATCGTTATGAGAGTGATAAACGCTATACAATACTCGGCAGAGGGAAGGGATCAGAGTGAGTGTTATATAGGGAAGATGTGATTGATGACAGCTGTGTGCAATCAGTGCTGTGTGCAATCAACTGTGTGTGTAGTCAGTGCAACGGATGATGGGAACTGTAGTCCGGGTGAAGTGCAACAGTGGTGTGGTGCAAGAGTCCTCTATTGCTACACTCTAAAAAATTCTGGGTTATATTTAACCCAGCATTTTTTAGTGTATGATGTTGTTGTTGTTTCAAAAAGCAAATTTTGAAAGTCCACTAAAAACATAACTTGATATATTTTTGGCATAGATACAGTATTTTAAAAGTACACATTATTTGGCAACATGTTGGAGCAAACTAATCCAGTACTAACCCTGCATATTTTGTATGTCTCCCTCATTTAACACACCTGATGCAACTCATCAGCTCATTAGTAGAGTCTGCAAGACTTGAACTGGGTGTGGCCTATGAGGGAGACCTTCAATATGTGCAGTGGTTGGGGGTCCCAGGACAGGTTTGACAAGCACTGAACTAATCAATGTGAAAATCGACACATGCCATGGTGTTTCTATCTGTGGTCTCTAATAAATTAATGTTACACTAGCATACCCGGTTGAAGAGGTCACTGCTCGCCACTTGGAAAAAGACATAATGTGGCAATGCTAAAAATTAGGGATGTCCCGTTCAGGTTTTTTTGTGCCAATGAATATTGAGTAACTGCCGATACCGAGCCCCGATCCAATACTTGTATTTTCCTAGTCCTTTACAAGTACATTAAAGTTATTCAAATTAATCCAGTGTATAGAGTTGTGCAGAGAGTAAAAGTAATATATAAGGTTAGAAAGCATGAAGCTCATGGTGTCAGAATGCCAGTCTGTCAGTCAAGTCCAAAGCAAGATGCAACCTATAGCAACGCGTTATGATAACGACGTCTCGGAGAGTCTGACAGCAGATAAAAGTAAACAGTATATAAATGACTATCTAGTGATTCGTTCAAAGGTGCACATCAAAATATGTTAAACACGGAAGCTCGAATGTGTGTGTGAGGTGCTAGATTAGACCTACTGGTTCTCATGCGTCACACACACATTTGAGCGCCTTCTTTTGCTTTTAAGGCCGGTTGGCAAACCTACTGGAAGATGCACACCGGCTCCTACTGCAAGACAACGGCATGACAGCTGACGTAAAATAAGGGTCGGGCTCAGGATAGCTGATCCCGATCAGTTAAAAAACTGCTTAATGGGCCCCCGATACCAATCCTTGAGATCAGCTCGGGACATCCCAACTAAAAAAATACAGCATATATTTCAGTGACACTAGAACTAAAGCTTCTGTACCTCGAAACTTCTCATTTCTCAAACTTGGGTAGATTGTGTTTTTATAAATTACATTGTTGAAAAGAGCAGATTAATGTTATCTTTTTTTCCATCTTTTTTAGCAACATTCATCCAAGCATTACTGTGAGTTTTTGCCAAAAATGGCAGACAGGAGGAGAAATCTGTTTGAAAACAATCATTACTTTTGTCAGTTTTGTTTGGTGACCGAAACTGAAACTTGGGGAATATTTTGATATCAGATGGAGTTTAGCGTTAAATTCACATGGAATTTTGCTCACTGTGATTCTTTTACCACCACATGTGAGTTTGTTCAATATTGTGCTGATCAGATTGACCTGAGACTATGGAAGAAGACCTTGGGCCAGATTTACTATCAGTTTGCACCAGTGCAAACCCTCTTTTGGCGATTTACTAAAGACACGCAATGAAACATTCAGCATTGAAAAAGTGTGGAGAGTTATTTTTGCGGCTGACCTTATTGCATATGCATTTGTAGGAGTTTCCCTTTCAGATGCAAAATTTATGGGCGGAAAGTATCTAAATAAATAATGCAACATGATTTACTAAGGCTTGTGACGCATTTTAGGAAAGCAATGATGCTTAATTCTCGTACTTGGGTGGATTGTGTTTCTCAAATTTCCCATATTGTTCAAATAAGCACATTAACATTCACCGTTTTGTCTTTATTTTTATTGCTTTGACTTTTTTTTTTAGCTGCACTGATGGTTGACGCTGATGTTTGACACAATTGTTATTCTCAAAAACGGTTCAAGGGCAGCAGTCCAACAATTACAGACCTGCTGCACTAACAAACTCCAAACCAAATTAAAACATCTTAGATTGTGTATTCAAAATCTTTCAGCTATGTACAAGCAGCCTCGTGCAAACCGAGTTGTTATTCCAAAGATTTCATTCACAGATGTTTGCACAAGTGTTTTCGCCATCCGCAGCTTTTCTGCTCCTCTGTTGATCTCATTCCGGTCGCAGGTCTCAGAGCGCACAGGTGTGGATCGTCCAGCCGTGTCATGTGGCCCAAATGATCTGTATCCAGAAGATTCAAAAACTGCCACATGCTCCCAAAGCGCTCTTGTTTAATGTTTTATATTTCAATCAATCAGATGGGGATAAAATGGGAAGTTCCAAGCAAAACTGTTGTGTTTACACTCGGGCCCTAGTGTCACGCTGATCACAAGCTTCTCCTTTGGCAACTTCACAACACACACGAGAAGTATATTAGTTGATTTACAGTGGCAGTACCATGATACAGTACTTAGTGTCAGATGGTATACCATGGTATTAAATGATTACCTTGTTATCATTTAAATGACACTCCAAAGTAATTATAAAAGAATAAAAGATAACACTTTATGGTAGGGTTCTGTAAATTATTATTACATTAGTAATCATGAACACCCTTGTGAAAATGATTAAGCATACTTTTAAAAAGAGCACTCATTATTTAAAATAATACTTAAGTGTGAACTGAATGTAATATTTTCAGACACTTTATTCTACTGAAACTCTGTCATTTATTTTCATATATATTTGTAATGATGAACTTGCAATTTAGTACATTTAAAATGTATTAACTGTAAATGTAATATTGAATAACACACTACAGTTCAAATTATAATCAAGTACTTTACGTGTTCTAGTAAACAAATCAAAATAAGTATACTTATTTTAAGCATGACAAAATATTATTAAAACAATGATTTAAAATATACTTTAATTAATTTTCATTATAATTTATAATGATTTAAATGTAAAAATTTTTTTAAGCGTACTTAAGTGAAACAGCCATGAAAATGTACTCTAAGTGCAACTTAAGTGCCCTTTTAATTCAGATTATATTATCTGAAAGAGAAGTTTAAAAGAATATATATATACTTTTTAGGATTTGAAGTACAAGTGCACATTCAATACAATAAAGCACACTTCTTTTCACAAGATCCAACCATGAAAATAACATAGTATTATTATATATATTAATTTATTATTATATACATTAATTTCTATAATACAATTCATTTCTTGTATTTTAATTTTATACATATAATGTATATATGTGGGGAAAAAAGCAACATCATGCATTTGCCATGGTTAATAAAAAAAAGTTAATAAAAAATATAGTTAAATAATAGTAAAAAAAAACAAAAAACAAGGCAGTGTGGTATTTCCATTAACTTTTAACTCCATTCACTATTAGCCTGAATCCATTGACACAAAGAAATTAAGTGTAAGTACAATGTATAATTTGTTTTTACGTGGGTTCTTCCTATTAAATTGAGATGTTGATAAACCATAAATACACAGTTTATATTTGCTTGTCACATAACCAGACACAGAACATTAACTCCATATGCTTGTGTGTGTTCCAGTGGATGTGCCTTTGCTTGTCTTGCCTTTAAAACATTATATTCTTATAGGAATGATAGGTATTGATTCCATTCCCATATGATTCTGTAAGAAAAGCGGCTGGGGGAACCAAACAATTCAGCAGCTGAGATCAGGAAATGCCTAGGCCACTTTTCCAGAGAGTAAGAACTACACCAGACCACACGGACTCAAACGCTTCAGCAGACGTTATTAGAGTGCACTGGGCAATACTACACTCTGCTTCAGGTCCAGAAGAACATGGAAAGAGGAAGATGCATGAACTGGTACATGACAGGGTTTTGTGTAGCTGTTTCATGATCTTCCTGCCAACGCTTCACTGTTTTATGCGTCAAAATATCATATGGCAGTAACAGAAAACATGCTAAAACATAATTAAACAATGTTTGAATTACAATCAACTGTTGTAGGTAAATGTACTTATTTCGGGGGTGGGGATAAAATGACTAAGAGGCGGCATATTTCACTCAAAAATGAAAATTCTGTCCAGTGGTTGGGGGTCCCAGGACAGGTTTGACAAGCACTGAACTAATCAATGTGAAAATCGACACATGCCATGGTGTTTCTATCTGTGGTCTCTAATAAATTAATGTTACACTAGCATAAAACTTTTAATTTTATACATATAATGTATATATGTGGGGAAAAAAGCAACATCATGCATTTGCCATGGTTAATAAAAAAAAGTTAATAAAAAATATAGTTAAATAATAGTAAAAAAAAAAAAAAACCAAGGCAGTGTGGCATTTCCATTAACTTTTAACTCCATTCACTATTAGCCTGAATCCACTGACACATAAAGAAATTAAGTGTAAGTACAATGTATAATTAGTTTTTACGTGGGTTCTTCCTATTAAATTGAGATGTTGTTAAACCATAAATACACAGTTTATATTTGCTTGTCACATAACCAGACACAGAACATTAACTCCATATGCTTGTGTGTGTTCCAGTGGATGTGCCTTTGCTTGTCTTGCCTTTAAAACATTATATTCTTATAGGAATGATAGGTATTGATTCCATTCCCATATGATTCTGTAAGAAAAGCGGCTGGGGGAACCAAACAATTCAGCAGCTGAGATCAGGAAATGCCTAGGCCACTTTTCCAGAGAGTAAGAACTACACCAGACCACACGGACTCAAACGCTTCAGCAGACGTTATTAGAGTGCACTGGGCAATACTACACTCTGCTTCAGGTCCAGAAGAACATGGAAAGAGGAAGATGCATGAACTGGTACATGACAGGGTTTTGTGTAGCTGTGCCATGATCTTCCTGCCAACGCTTCACTGTTTTATGCGTCAAAATATCATATGGCAGTAACAGAAAACATGCTAAAACATAATTAAACAATGTTTGAATTACAATCAACTGTTGTAGGTAAATGTTCTTATTTCGGGGGTGGGGATAAAATGACTAAGAGGCGGCATATTTTACTCAAAAATGAAAATTCTGTCAATTTTCAAAATTTCTGTCAAATTTATTCGCCCTCAAGTTGTTCCAAAGCTGTATAAAGTTCAGTCTGCTGCTGAACACAAAAGAAGATATTTTATGACATTTTGAGGAATGTTGGTAACCAAACAGTGTCTGGTCCCCATTGACTTCCATAGTATTTTGTTCCATACTATGGAGGTGTTTGGTTACTCACATACTTCAGTGTTCAACAGAAGAAAGAAAATCATACAGGTTTGGTACAGGTAAGTAAATGATGACAGAACTGACAACTATCCTTTTAAAATACCAAAACTGATTAGATGTTCAATTTTAAAATCTAGTTTCAAGGATGCAGGTACAAAACACTTGTATTTGAATGTACTCTATTGTTTTGAGCTGTGGAAAGAGATGGGTCAGTCTGATATCAAACGGAAATACAGTGAACTGGATTTCCAAAAATACAGTGGGCAGGCTTAAAGTCATAAAGTCCCATTGGTCTGCGGATGCTTATGTCAGAATACGTTGCAGCAAAAGTCAGCAAATGAAATAGCATAATGACATATACTCTTACTATTTATGCCGTATAAAGATAGTAGTCTATAGTGATTATAATGAACTTAATTTAAGAACAACAGAAGTTAATGGGAGGTCTTCATAAAAAAAATATAGGCTACTAGTTGGTGTGTGCGTGTGTAAATGTGGAATTTGAATGTGAGTAATGATGATTCAGAACCTCGGTTCATCTCTGTCTGAAACACAATTTAATTTGGGGTCAGACAGATTTTTTTATGCTTTTGAAGTCTCAACAAGGCTGTATTTATTTGATGCAGTAAAAACAGACAATTTCTTAAATAATATAACAATTTAAAATGACTGATTTCTATTTGAATATATTGTAAAATGTAATTTATTCCTGTGATGGTAGCAGTAAATGGAAATGGAAGTAGTCTATAATGGTTCATGTGACTGTTTACACTTACTGACTAAGTGAAAGACAGACTATTCTTTCAGTCTTGTGTAAACAAACCATAAATAATAACCCTCAAATGAAATTTAGAAAAACTGCCTCTTTTTTTTATTCTCAGGCATCAGACATAGTCTCCAGCCAGGATACACCCTACACAAATCACACTATTAAGCACACTGTCTCCTTATTAGGAAACAGACGATTGTTCTGAGGGCCCTTTGGAGGCATGGCATTTTAAATGTGTATTCTTTGCAAGGGAAGTGGACCTGAGCAGATCTGTGTTTATGGAACATTCAAAAGCAAATTGTCTAGTCAAGTGGGTACTCAAAAGTGGCCACAATAGCATCCCAAGAGCCAGCTTTCCTAAGAACGAGTTCCCTTTCAGTCAGTCACGTTCGACATTACGTCAGTGACTGACTAATTGGAATACTCACTAGAGAGACCAGTCACCTTAGAGTATTAACAAAACAAGCCAATAAGTGTTGGCGTGCAATCTTTGCGTCTCGCACCCCGCCCCGCAGCGCGGGTTTATAAGGAGAGCGCGTTCAGTTGCACATTCAGCTTTTCGCTTCGGAGCCGAGCCTTTCAGCTGGTCTTGTAACCGAGCAAGTGTCTACAAGACAGCATCCAACAGTGTTGGTATTACGGCATGTCAGCGGGGGTTGCTGGTTCAGTGCTGCTGTTGGTGTGGACGGTGTGCTGCAGCTCTTCAAACTGCGGTCCTGCTGCGTCTTCTCCTGGGCGCTTCGACAATTTATTTCCTAAAAGAGCAAATCTAAAAGAGCTCCACGGGTGATGCGGCGTCTTTTTAAAGATGGCCTTCCACTCGTGTGTTTCTGGATGTGTTCGCTTCCTGGCTCCATCTGATGGTCACGATCGATGCATCTCGTGCCTGGGCATTGAGCACGCAGCGGCAGCGCTCGTGGATGACTCATGTTCTCATTGTGGGGACATGACCATCACGATGTTGCGATCGAGGCTCCTCTTCATTAAACGAGGGGGGGTCCCCCTCCCCATGCCCTGTTGCCCTGTTCTAGTTCCTCTCAGCAGCGGAGGACTACTTCGGCATATGACCAGGCCGATCTGAGGATCACAGTGAGGGCTTCCCCGTCGAGTGCGTCTCCGCGGGCCCCTCACTCCTCTGGCACATCGCACCCTCTGGTGTTCCGCGATGAGGTGGCTGAGACCCCGGACAGGGCGGGGTCTAGCATCTCATTCAGGCCTCCGGCAGATGACAGGATATTGATCACTGCATCAGGGGATGAGCTAGGCTCTGGAGATGAGGACTCGCCAAGCTGCCTCTGTCAGGAAGAGTGGCTTTGCCCGAGTCAGATCCAGAGCTGACTGCTATGCTTTCCCGGGCCACCGAGAACGTCGGGTTGCAATGGAAAACCCCTCCATCTCCCGAACGCTCGAGGTTGGAAGATTGGTTCCTGGGGGTGCCGCAGGCCGATCGTCGGCAGCCACCTCCGGTTCCATTCTTCCCGGAAGTGCATGAAGAAGTTATTAGATCTTGGAGAGCACCGTTTTCTGGCCGAAACAGAGCTAGTGCTTCTTCTGTCCTCACTGCCCTCGAGGGTGGGGCGGCTAAGGGGTATGCGGAGATTGTGCGTGCTATTGCGATGCAGCTCTGCCTGCTAAGCGCCACCGTCTGGCGGGGTAATCCACGCCTCTTGTCCAGGGCCTGTATGTTCTCGTCTGCTCTAATGGCCAAGAATTACAGAGCTGCTGAACAGGCCGCCTCTGCCCTGCACGCCATGGCCCTCCTGCAGGTCTACCAGGCCAAGGCGTTGAAGCAGCTGCACGAGGGCAGTTCTGACCCAGGGGTAATGCAGGAACTGTGCACGGCGACGAAATTCATGGCGCGGCCCCTCAGTCAGACGATTTCCACTCTGGTGGTCCAGGAACGACACCTGTGGCTGAACCTGGCAGATATGAGGGAGGCCAACAAACACCGTTTCCTGGACTCCCCGATCTCCCAGGCAGGCCTCTTTGGCAATGCGGTGGAGAGCTTCGCCCAGCAGTTCTCCACCGCACAGAAGCAGAAGGAGGCGATCAGACACACCCTGCCCCAGCGGCCCGCTGCTGTCATCACCCCACTGCCGGCTGCAGTCCCTCCGCCCGCTCGTCGCCGAGGGCACCCTCCTTCTGCCTCCACCTCCGCTCCAGCTCGGCCTCAGCAGCAGCCTTCACACCGGCCGCAGCGTGGAGCTGGCAGCAGGAAAGCGATGCGGTGGAGAGCTTCGCCCAGCAGTTCTCCACCGCACAGAAGCAGAAGGAGGCGATCAGACACACCCTGCCCCAGCGGCCCGCTGCTGTCATCACCCCACTGCCGGCTGCAGTCCCTCCGCCCGCTCGTCGCCGAGGGCACCCTCCTGCTGCCTCCACCTCCGCTCCAGCTCGGCCTCAGCAGCAGCCTTCACACCGGCCGCAGCATGGAGCTGGCAGCAGGAAAGCGGCGCAGCCTGTCTCTGCCCCTGCCAGGCCCATAAAGCGCCAGAGCAAGTGGCGTTCCTGAGACGGGTGACCCGGAGACTCTAGATCCTGCTCTTCAGGAGATGGTGACCGCACCACTCCTTCCCCCAGAGGAGGGCTGGGTGGAGAATCTTTTGTTTCCTTTTTGTTTTGTTCCGCCACTGGCTCCCCAGCCGGTGGTACCCGAACATTCAATAAAAGAGTTTCCTATTTCTCCAGATCTCAAGAGCGCAAGGATGGCAGTGTGCGAGACATGGCCTCGACACTCCCGTCCCCCTCTCCTTTTGCCAGCGGGCAGCAGGGCCCGGTTCGAGGATGCTATGCCTTCTCACGAGCCCCCTGCCCAACCATGGAGCCAGGTAAGTGTTGCACCGCGCACTTAGACCCCACTCTGGGATGCTGTGCCTTCCGGGTCGGAGTGGCATCTTCTTGGGCGTTGGTGCTGGGCGCCTCAATAGCAGACATCTGTAGAGCTGCCGGCTGGGCGACACCTAACACGTTTGTTAGATTCTATAATCTCCGTGTAGAGCCCGTGTCCTCTCGTGCACTTACCTCAGATGATCAGTAACACCGGACCTGCTCGGTGTCAATCACGCTTGCTGCGCTATTCCCCTTTACGGACCGGATACGTGCGTATAAGTGCTTCTCAGTCAGTTTCCCTTTTTGGTGAACCTTGTTGAAGTTCCTCCCGCACCCTCGGCGGTCAGGCGTGGTGGAGCGCCAGATGCCAGGTCCAGCACTCGTGTGCATGCCCAAGGTCAGCCCTTGTGCTGGGCTAGGTGCCCATGTGTAGTGATTCCCCCTTCGGGTGATCCCACATGTGTATTCTTCCATGGTACGGCTTCCCTCATTGTAAGCCTGTGTCTTCCCTGGCAGAGTCCCTCTGCTGTCTCTGCTGTGTATTGATCTCACCCCAGGTTGGCTGAGTCTACCGCAGGGACTTCCATATGTAGTACTGCCCTATGGCGAGTCCATATGTGTGACTTCCACATGATACCTCCTTTATGTAGGATGTGGCTTCCGTAGCGTTCCCCTACTTGGGTACACTTTCCCAGTGTTATCCAATATCCCACTGTACGGAACAGCAGTGGCGGACACCTCTGCCTCAGCCCTGTCCTATCTTCCGCCCCAACTGGTGTGGGGGGACTTGCCGACTTATTGGCTTGTTTTGTTAACACTCAAAGGTGATTGGTGTCTCTAGCGAGGATCCCAATTCGTCAGTCACTGACGTAACGTCTCCGTTCCCTCCTTCAGGGAACGAGGATTACATCCGTAACTGAGACGTTTCTCAGGCTTCAGAGAAAATAGAAATACCTCCATCACATGTTCTGATATTCAGGTTCTGTCTGTTGGATTGTTGACGTTCTACTGATGTAATTTCCGCTCTAGCCATTATATACTTGGATCTTGTTTACTGTATGACCCTCAAGCTGCAATGTCTT
This sequence comes from Sinocyclocheilus grahami, assembly GCF_001515645.1. Lineage (NCBI taxonomy): Eukaryota > Metazoa > Chordata > Actinopteri > Cypriniformes > Cyprinidae > Sinocyclocheilus > Sinocyclocheilus grahami. Next base: position 718,695 of record NW_015505653.1, read on the forward strand.
TAATAAAACACAAGGTTTTGTCATTTCAGTGGTTTAAAACATTCTTAAATCTGCTTAAGGTAGAATGGTCCTCATGGAATCAATGGAAAGTTTGTACTACAATGAAATTTTAGCAAAATATATGTGTCAGGGTTGCACTACTGTGAGGAACGAGGAGACGAGGAGATGAGGAGTAAACAGGTGGATCAGATAACACAATCAGACAAAAGAAAAACTAGATCACTGGGAGCAAAAACACACTCAGACAGTCCAGGGGTGTGACAATATGTTGCTTTCAAAAATTTTGTCAGAACAGATGGCTACATTTTTCATAATGGTGTTTTAGCAAATGGCTGCAATATAACAAAGAGTGAAAAATTTAAGGGGGTCTGAATACTTTCCGTACCCACTGTGTATATATATATGTAGTGTTATGTATATATATTTTTTTTAGTTTTAGTAATTTTAATACTTCAAGGTTATTGGTTTCACTTGCAAACAACACTTCTAATTCTCTTTTTTTATCTTACATTTATATTTACATTCTTGAACATAGAATATGAGAGAAACTTCAAGATTGAAACTGAAAAACAGGATGTCCAGATGAAATACTCTTTTACTCAATAGTTGTATCACACTGCTTTTGTTTAAGCTTAAGAAATATTTTAAAGCAAGTTTTATCAAAACAAAACAAGTCGAATCAGCTCATGGAGGTATTGATGCTAATGCCACCCAGTTGAGCAGCAGAGATGCACTAAATGTACTACTTCACCCATAAGCAGAGGGTGTGATCCTCAGCATTACTACACCAAAGATGCTTTTTTAAATCGAAATTTATTTTACAGTACATCTTTTCTGATTTATAATTTTATTTCAAATCAGAGTAGCCCATGTTTTAAAAATAATTCAGATATATAACCTCTTTAAATATGATGAGACTATGTTATTTTGAACAATTCATCCATGTGTCTCTACCTAATTTTTTCCAAAACTCCAAGAACATACCTGTACATTATAATCCTGCATGGGATTGCTTTCATAATCCCACTCCCACCTGTTCCCACTGAATTTCTGAGCATTATCGCCTGCATGTTCTGCACCCGCAATTTTTGTGTCCATTCCCACAAGCATTCTAATATAATTTTCACTCATCTGGGAGCCGCTATCAATATGCCAGGTATTGAAGTCGCTTCTGAATGAGTGCTCTCTGTTCAATTTACTTTTGACTTCACTATCACTTGCTCTCCGTGTAAAGGGAGCATATCTTACAAGATAGCTGTCAATGAGCTCAGGATAGGTTGAGCAGCAAATCCTCCAGCATGGTCTTGTCTGTCATCTCTCCTTAGGGGTTCTCAACTCTGAGTTTAGCTCCAACCTGGATCAAACTCAACTGCCTGTAACTTTCTTATAATCCTGAAGACCTTGAATAGCTTCTTCAGGTGTGTTTGATTAGGGTTGCATCTAAACTCTGCAGGAAAGTGGACCTTGAGGGCCAGAGTTGAGAACCCCTGGGTTGAAAGGTTGAAATATTAAGTAAATTACATTTGACTAAAATGCTTGTATTGAAATATTTTGCATTCTACCTATGACAAAACTGCGCTAGATGTTAAGTTTTGTGAAGGGGGGCCACTGGTAGGAAGCTTTTTATCTGTCTTTATGATCAATGCACATAGCAGTGACTGTAAAATATGTATTTTAGGAATGGAAATGGCATATTTTGAGTTTTGATATTTGGGATATGGTCATTGCCCTACTTGGGGCAGTTTTTGACTGGCCATTGAGCTAGTTTTGTCACACAGACCTGGTAAACCTGGCAAACCTTGCTGTATGGAGCAGAGCAGATGCTTTCAGTTTAGCGTAGTGTAAGTTTTCAAAATGAACTAAAACTACCGCAGCGGTAAAACACACGCAACTTGTATTCTCTTTTATTATGATTACGAGCAGATTATTAATTAATAAAGACTTATTTTTGCCTGGTTCCTTGCACAATACCATGTTATGACCTCAAACTTTTTTTACCATAGTGGATTATTTGTGAACTAATTAATTTTGACATTTGCTTCACATAATCAGCTCCATTTGAAAGCATTTTCTGATATAGTAAACTTGCTTGGTAGCCCACCTGGTACAGGATTGCACTTGCAATGTGGAGCACTTTGTTATGACTCCCGTGAAATCGGAATCACGATAAAAAATAAAAAAAACTCAACAACTTGTAGAAATAAGCTAAAATGGCATGGTTGCTTTAGTGTTTTTTTAGGTAGAGTACAGTAGGTGATATGTTATTTTCAAACACAATAGAGCAGGGGTGTCAAACTCAATTCCTGGAGGGCCGGAGGCCTGCAGAGTTTTGTTCCAATCCTGCTCCAACACACATACCATGTAGTTTTCAAATAAGCCTGAAGGACTTGATTAGCTGGATCAGGTGTGTTTATTTAGGGTTTAATCTAAACTCTGCAGGCCTCCGGCCCTCCAGGAATTGAGTTTGACACCCCTGCAATAGAGCATAAATTGGACATTTTATTTCCGAACTGCCACGATATGTACAACAAACATTGTAATAAAACATTGCTAGATTCATATTCATCTGTTTTGGATAAAACTGAACATGCTTTTAGCACCACTCACTGGACATGTCACTTTAAAAGTGTCGCGAAACATGCAAAAAGCAACATACTATTTTTCAGAAATGAACCTGGGTTGAAGGTTTCAAAGGTGGACAGTATATATTAAATGGTTTGTACCTTTACCATTATAGCCATGAACCATGATTTGCTACTAGCTAGTTGGTTGCAGGCATTATTATGGGAGTATTTGATTGGACAGAAATCTGAGCAGCGCAACATGAGTCATCAATATTTTTGATCTGTTTTTATTTTCCTCAGAGCAGAAAGACTGTATTTTTTCATGAACTTTCTAAAGGTTAAGCGTTTAGGAGTGCACTATAGCAGATGACACAAAAGCAAACATACCCATGGACTTAAAGCCACAAACTATTTTTATTTCACTGGAACAAAATATTTTATTGTAATTCAACTTCTTACACCGATACAACTATAAGTTTATCTGTTCACAGGTTAATTATTTCAAAAAATGTGGTGCTGCAAGACATTTGTGCTCATCCAGCCTGAAACTGGCAACCAATGACATGAATTTGGGGCGGGATCAGTGGCACGTAGGAGGAGTGTTTGGGAAACTTTCATTACTTTTGCAATTGCATTTGGTGACGCTAGTGACCCAGAAATTACACGCCTCACTTTTTAAATACTATGATTAGTCCATGTAGAAATGAAGCATTTAGATGAATATGTTCTAGTGTATTGTTTCTTTAATGTTAATCAGACTGACAAAGTTCTGCTTCCATCCTAAGCAATGCAAAGTCAGGTCCAAGTCAAATGACTATTCAAAGTGTGGACGTTTCTCTTTATCTGTAGAGTCAGAGGAAGTTGAGGTGCTAAAAGCAGGACAAAATCAATCACTCTACTGCTCTCGGCTTGTCTTCTTCTGCGCAACTGTGTTAGGTTTCCTCATATCTCTGGCGTTGTGTTCAGTGACCTTGATCACTACACACTAAACAACAATATAAAACTCATGGAAAATGAACAGATGCCTCTTAAGTTAAACATAACCACCCTGATGTTTATCAGCTATATTATGAATGGCTCAAATTCAGCACATTGTTTATTTTTGCAGTTAGGGTGGGAGTGTAACATAAGAGCTTTGTGGTGATTGTGTTAATGAATGGCAAATACATGAGACATGCATGAAAGAGATGTTTCATATTGCAGTCTTTAACACAATGAATCTCAGAAGCTCCCAAGAGGAGCTTAAAGAGGCTTTTAAAAATCTTGAAGATGTGGAGACACTAAAAACTCTCAATAGACCTTAACACACACTGGAAAAACTGCAGTGCCTTTAGGTGATTGCTTACATATGTCCACATCAATCAACTGATTAAAAGCACCCTTCCCTGTAAGTGGGAACCATAAATTATTTAGGTTTAATATAAAAGAATATTAATGATTATTAAGTAATGATTTATTTAAGCTTTAGTAATAAAATTGTCTTTCTGAAATTGTCAGGCTGTCTTTCTGAAATATGGCCTTTATCAAAACGCTGTCACTCTGATTCAGGATTAATGCTGACTTTCATTGATCATATAGCCATTAACATTCACTCTTTTTGATGTGCCAATGGCCATTTACCACAGAACAGAAGTGAGTAGAGTGAAGTTTTGCCACTGGCTGTAAAAGCACACTGTTACACACAAATGATATGAAACCTGAGTTTGAAGTAGGGTGGCCATCTGTCCATTATTAGGTCAGATAGTCCAGTTTTGAAATACAATGTAGGTATATTGAGACAGATGCTCATTTGTCCTCCTTTTAAGATGGTTAATGTTATGTTCAAGTTAATATTAACTGATATACATTTCAAACACAATATTGTCAGTATGTACTTTGCCAAACATTGCGTCTCAGATTAATACGGAGGGGTTTCATTCCTGAATGATTCAGCGTTTTTGAACGAATCGAGTGAGTCAATGATTCAATAAGCCATTAATAAAGACAGTTGCTGAATTCAAAACTGCATTCTAGTTTACTACTCTTACTATTTTTAGCATATCTTTTGGTATTTTTAGTATCTTTTTCATATCATCTTTTACTATTTTATCTTTTTATGTCAGAACTAGATGCTAGAAAATCAGCAAGTCACTTAATTCCTGAAAGAATCAGCTGTTTTGAACGAATCGGTTGAATTAGTAAATCAATGATTCACTTATTAAGACTTCATTTGCTGCCACCTACTGGCAGTTTTAGTTTCATATTTAAAGTATAATTTCATTGTTCAATCTGTTATATTTAACACATTAAGCTCCTAACATTATATATAATAAGTATCGCTTTTTATTTCTCCTCTTTCCTATTACTTGTTTCGCTTCTGTTTCAGTTTTTATAACCATTTCTTACTATGTGTCAGTAAGTTGTTGTTTTTTAGCATGTGTGTTTGGCAGTGTTATTTTTTAGGATTACTGATAAACTACTGTCATTTGATTTTTATTATTTGTATTTATTTATTTTAATTTTAGTTAAATTATGTCTGAATTTATTATGTCTGTATAGGTCTTTTATTAAGTTTTTAGTTTTATTTAATTTGAGTTATTTTAATACTTCAACAAATTAAATGGAAATGAAATAACATATATATTGAATTTATAAATGTGTATGTATATATGTATATTTATGTGTGTGTGGTTGTACATACACATGTAGTTGTTTTTTTGGTGTTTGGCTTAGTGTTATGTTAGAATCATTATTATACTCTTATACCTTTTGTTCTTTAATATTTTGAATAGTTTTTAGCTTTATTTTTTGTTTTTCATTTAAATGTTAAGTTTTGAAATTCTGTTGTATGCATTTGTCATTTTTATTTAATCTCTTTATTTTTAAAATGTGTATAGGTAGTATTTATAAAGTTTTAGTTTTGGATCTGTTTTTAGTTGTTTCAATACTACATTTGATTGCTTCTGTTGTCCTCATTTGTAAGTCGCTTTGGATAAAAGCGTCTGATAAATGACTAAATAAATAAAACAAATATATGAATTGTAACTGCAGTGTATATGCATTCATGGCTTCTCTGAGCTGCATTGAATAGTCTGTATAAATACATATAATTGCCGCTTCAGATGTGTCACTTCTGCAGTGTACCTATGGATTTTGTTGATAATTATTTAATTTGATTCAATTGCATTTACATAGCAAATTGAATACGAAAGATGATACATCATCTTTAGTAAGGTTAGAAAATTTGCTCTAATAAAAGTTTTTTTAAAAATGCTCCCGGAAATCAAATTAAGGTGAAAAATAGTTTCAGTTTATATCCTGGCTTTGCTGAATCCTGCAAAGTGTACTCATTTTTGGTGTTATAGAAATAGCCATCCTAGTTTGAAAGGCGCTGTAACTTTGAAGATGTGATCTGAAGGGACGTCCATTCAGGTGAAGCTGTGTTTTCTTTGGCAGATTGTCATAAACATATCTGGGCAGATTTGTTTTATCCAGATAATGACTATGGTGGTGATGGATAAGATGTGTTGAAGTACTGAATGACTCACTTGGGCTTTTCTATGAATGATTAATGTAATGGGCTCTGAATTCAAACCACAGGAGCGCACACACAATTACATGGTTCACTAAAAAGATCTGTGCAAACTAAGGTTACCCTTCACACAAGTGCCAGATACGAATCTGTCCAGATGCAGTTCGTCAGTTTCAAGAGTGACAATTGCATTTCCTAACTGAAAATACATACAATACAATTTTTGGTGTTATAGAAATAGCCATCCTAGTTTGAAAGGCGCTGTAACTTTGAAGATGTGATCTGAAGGGACGTCCATTCAGGTGAAGCTGTGTTTTCTTTGGCAGATTGTCATAAACATATCTGGGCAGATTTGTTTTATCCAGATAATGACTATGGTGGTGATGGATAAGATGTGTTGAAGTACTGAATGACTCACTTGGGCTTTTCTATGAATGATTAATGTAATGGGCTCTGAATTCAAACCACAGGAGCGCACACACAATTACATGGTTCACTAAAAAGATCTGTGCAAACTAAGGTTACCCTTCACACAAGTGCCAGATACGAATCTGTCCAGATGCAGTTTGTCAGTTTCAAGAGTGACAATTGCATTTCCTAACTGAAAATACATTTTCAGAATTTTTTTTTTGTAAGCAAGTTTGCCACATATGGCATGCCACAAGTTATTTTTCACTGTTATTCACACATTTTATGTCAGCTTCTCTGATCATACGAGCATAAGAACAAAGCTGCAGTAACTTAATAAAATCCTTTCATAATAGATGCTTAAATCTACCATATCCAAATTGTGATTTATCTCATCTGTTCACTTGAGACAAGTCTTAATGCAAACAGGACCTGAGAGATAGGTTAGATGGATTGCTGTATCTTTTGCCATTCAGTTCATAGTGCTGACACTACTGACTCTGGCTTTTAGGAAGAACAGAACATGTTAGTTGTTCATGTTACATGTTCGCTTCTATAGGACAAGCTGTATCTAACGTAAATGCAAGGACAGTTCACGATGATTCTGGGATGTTCATATCAGTGCACTATAAAAGGAAGATGACAGACCTCAATCTGTCACTTTCTCTTTCATTTGGCATCTTCTGATGGCAAAATAAACTCAAATATGCCAAGAGCAAGTGGCTCTCGCCAACACCGAATGCACAAATACAGAGAAATAAGATAAATTAATAGAGATACATAATAGAGGCATCACTGTGGCAGATGTGTAAGGTATTGGTAATTCATTACAAAACGTCAGCATGTAAGCTAATATATTGTTTGTTTCTATATCATTGAACATAAGCCTATCACTTGCCTACAGTCCACAGCAGGGTTATTTTGGCTAACTAAACCCATAAAAAAGAAAAAAACAAAACAACATTTTTAAAATTAAAATAAATGTTATCTGAAATAATATATCAAATAAAATACAAAAAACTTAAACTTATTTTATTTTAGCTAGTTTCCATTGCAGCATTTCTCATTTTCATTAGTTTAACACATTAAAATAACTCAAACTAAAACTGAATAAAACAATATATAGACATATTTTAAAACATAAACTAATAAAAATGACAAAAACACATAATATAATATAATTACTAAACTTTAAAATGACATGCAAGCAGAAAATATAAAGATCAAATCAAATTAAACTAAAATCATTATACAGAGAATGTGGTCTTGTATTCTCCATTTTTTTGTCATTGTCGGCCTGCGTCACTTTTTGTTGTTTTTCAGTATCTTACACCAGGAGCACTTAAGTTAAGGATCAAAAATGAAAACTTTTATGAAACTCCTGCACTTCATCCAAATGTTTTTGAATGCACAAAAGCGTGTCATGAAAATGGCACTTTATGCAATTTGTGTTATATACTCACAGCAATTGTGGTTTTGTATGTTATTGTGGTAACACTTTTTTTTGTTTTACAGTGTCCTTGTGTACACGTTATGTGTACTTACTATAGTAACAGTAAATTATGCATAATTACATGCAACTAAACCCCTTCCCTAGCCCTATAATAAGTACAGGTTGTTAATGAATTTTACTCAATACTTAACTGTAAAATTACACTGTAACAAAGGCACCCTAAAGTAAAGAGTAACCGTTATTTTTAGCATGATTTTTTATTGTACTAAACAAACATCTTACAGCCTTTTTGCACACACCTGATTGCATTTTTTTGCAAGATGTCTGTCCATTATTGTGTTTGAGAAAATCTCAACTCTTAAGCTGTAGTTAAGCTGAGAGAACAGGATGTGTTCTTACCGTCTACCCGGCTTATCCAGACTGCACAGCGCGGCTGTTCAGCTGACCTCTGGGTAAAAATGGCATTGATCAATATTCCAATCCTTTTTCGTTAGAGGAGTAAAGCAGTGCTGCTAGTTTCTCGCTTTATACGGACGAATCCTGCGCAGTGTTTATGAAAATTTATAGTGGACCGTCCAGGATACACACTGCATTCCTCAGTTACAGGATCCTTCAGAAATCCAGGGATGCCAAGGGTATAAAAAAGTATCCAAATATCCTCATTCTGCTTTAAGACATTTGCAGGCTATTAAACTTTGGAGACTTTTTTGCCAAAATAGGGAAAAAAAACAGAAGAAAATGTTCTCACAATCTGCACGGTGAAAAGTAACCAGCGAGTGCAACTGGTGAGTTTTCTTTGGTCAAGGTGTAAGCAAAGTCTTGCCGAAAATCACTTTTCAGTAATGTGCTGTCATGTTTTACTTGCATAAATTGCGGAAAAAAGTAAAGACAGAAGAATGTCCTCACAGTCTGCACTGTGATGAGCAACCAGCCTTAAATAATGAGCGCTGCGAATAGAAACCCATTAGCTGTTCTCCCAGCCAGCATTACACTTTCACACAAAAGGCGAGTGATTAAAGGACATGCCAACCATCTGTCACTCAAAACACCTGCAGACTATAACTCATCAAAATACATACATATAGATATAGATTTGAAGAATTTGGAAGCTCTCGTTTACAAAAGCAGCTGTTCATGTGCAGTTCTTTAAATGTTTACTTTGCAGGTCCTTGTCTTACATCCTTTATATACACAACTCCGAAAGAAGTAATCACTTGGAAAAGAGCTTCAAACAGATGTTTATCCAACAGATTCCTCTGTAATGATTCATAAAAGTCAGGAAAAGCTGACTGCAAGTTCCTACAGAAGCCAAAATCCCGTCATGCACACATGTTGCCATGAACAGTCCTTCTGCGTGAACACCTCTCCTCAGACACGTCCAAATTCAAATGTTCAGATACGTGATGTGGGCCCCACGCCTCATTACAGATGGAGATTACGATCCCAGAGTCCGGTACCTGTCCGACGTGTCCTGTCCTCTCGCCGAGAGTTCGCCCTGATCCTTTCCACACCAGAGGATTAGACGCCTTTGGCAGTTGCTACCTGGTGCGCCACGTAATGAAGCAGCTCTGACAACTGAACTGAATTAAACAGGCACTGTGTTTATTTCCACTCCTCAAGATGAGAGTGTCTGACAGTGAGAGCAGCGCTGTGGCATTAGAGATGCTGCTGGAGAAAGGGCTGGCTGACTAGAGGATAGGGAGGGTGTACGGTGGGGGTATTGTGAGGGCAGATGGCATGCGCTTCATCCCCCTCTTTATACCACACACCAGCTCCACCCCCTGTCCATTGTGGACATTTACCTTCAGCCTGGATATGCTAGAGATGTAAACAAAACTGTAAAGTCCTGCCAAAATCATACTATAGTGTTTATTTCTTAATTACAGTGCAGTGCTGTATTGATATTCCTAACACATTGTGGTTCGGGGTTGTTCTAAATCCCTAAAGGCTGGAACAAACTACATGACTTTTCAAATCTGAACAGGTTTTCAAACATACACTTGCTTACTTTGTAAATGGTTACAGAGGGAAAACTGGGCATCGCACACGACGTAACTGAGGATCACACACTAAGTCATTCTGAACTCACAGACAAATGTTGTAAAATGAGAAAAGTTCTCTTGTTAACTAGCTGAAATAAACTATTTTTTTAAATATTTGATTTCAGATAACATTTATTTTATTTCAAATAGCATTTTTTAAATATAGTTTTAGTTTTAGTTAACTATAATAATCCTGCTTGGAATCATAGTCTGAAGGTTAAAAATCAGAGTCCGTGCCCATCATACACTACGTGATTTTTTGTTAAATCTGTCGACTCAAATCTGCAGACTGACTTTTGGCAGCTAGCTGACTGTAAATTGGGCAAAAAGTCCAATCTGGGCAAAAGTTGTGTAGTGTATTCCAACTTTAGCCCTAAGTATTTCACTTCAGTTAATTCAGCCAAAACATACAAAGTCAATTCAGTCAAACTTGAGACTTTTTAAGACATGAAATATTGAAATTCTCCAGTTGACTTGATGACATCATCACAATATTTGCATAATAAATTGCAATTGGTCTTCTTTGGTCTTGATCTGTCAAAACCCTCTTTGAACATGCACTATTTTTAATGGCTACTTACTATTATATTAAGCATAAATATTTTACAAAAACTCAACACAAATTTTTACTTAACCATTTTACTTAACCTTTGTTTCATGTGCATGCGCATATTGCATGTGCATTTCCAAAGTGTCACAGCTCCAATAAATCAAACCATTTTTACATTTATTTTATTATTAGGCATTATATTTGAGTTAGATGGTTATGGCCATATGAAGGAGACTTAACAGCATAACAGCTCATCTTAACAGCATGAAATTGTTGCTTTAAATTTAACTCATCTTTGAAGAGCTAACTACTCAAACTGTTAAAAAGTTATCAGGAAATGTTTACATTCTGTTGAAGCCATATCATTGATCTGGAACATGTGAGAATTTTGTTTTGTGTTTTTCCCGTGAATTTCCCGAATGTACAAGACTTCCTATAACTGCCGCTATATGTAAATAACTAGAAGAATAACAAAGTGTAGTAAACGGTAAAACTATCTGTGCTACAGTGAAAAAAAATTAAAAAATTTCTGTAGAAGTCACTCAGACATTGCTAGTACGTTTCACAAACAATTCCAAAGAAACAGTAACACATTGAATTAAACATGAAATTCTTAAGTAGAAAAACTTCAACGATCATTTTCATTGATCAAATCCTTTTTACAGTGTACAAAAAACCCTGTGTTTATGATTACAATAACAAATTAATATCACAAATACCAGATTGCGTTTTGAATATGGATATTTTTCTTACAAAAACACATCGATTTGCTACAGAAGGCCTTTGTTCACCCCCCGGAGCCGTGTGAGACACTTTTTTTATGGATGGGTGATTTTTATTTAAGTTCTTTTGGACTGAAGCAATGCAACACCCACTGAGTGGCATTAAACAGCTTGAAAGATCAAAGACAATTTTTTACATAACTCCGACTGGATTCGTCCGAAAGAAGAAAGTCATATACACCTAGGATGCCTCGGGGGTGAGTAAAATGCAGCCTAATTTTCATTTTTGGGTGAACTCAACTCCGAAAGAAGTAATCACTTGGAAAAGAGCTTCAAACAGATGTTTATCCAACAGATTCCTCTGTAATGATTCATAAAAGTCAGGAAAAGCTGACTGCAAGTTCCTACAGAAGCCAAAATCCCGTCATGCACACATGTTGCCATGAACAGTCCTTCTGCGTGAACACCTCTCCTCAGACACGTCCAAATTCAAATGTTCAGATACGTGATGTGGGCCCCACGCCTCATTACAGATGGAGATTACGATCCCAGAGTCCGGTACCTGTCCGACGTGTCCTGTCCTCTCGCCGAGAGTTCGCCCTGATCCTTTCCACACCAGAGGATTAGACGCCTTTGGCAGTTGCTACCTGGTGCGCCACGTAATGAAGCAGCTCTGACAACTGAACTGAATTAAACAGGCACTGTGTTTATTTCCACTCCTCAAGATGAGAGTGTCTGACAGTGAGAGCAGCGCTGTGGCATTAGAGATGCTGCTGGAGAAAGGGCTGGCTGACTAGAGGATAGGGAGGGTGTACGGTGGGGGTATTGTGAGGGCAGATGGCATGCGCTTCATCCCCCTCTTTATACCACACACCAGCTCCACCCCCTGTCCATTGTGGACATTTACCTTCAGCCTGGATATGCTAGAGATGTAAACAAAACTGTAAAGTCCTGCCAAAATCATACTATAGTGTTTATTTCTTAATTACAGTGCAGTGCTGTATTGATATTCCTAACACATTGTGGTTCGGGGTTGTTCTAAATCCCTAAAGGCTGGAACAAACTACATGACTTTTCAAATCTGAACAGGTTTTCAAACATACACTTGCTTACTTTGTAAATGGTTACAGAGGGAAAACTGGGCATCGCACACGACGTAACTGAGGATCACACACTAAGTCATTCTGAACTCACAGACAAATGTTGTAAAATGAGAAAAGTTCTCTTGTTAACTAGCTGAAATAAACTATTTTTTAAAATATTTGATTTCAGATAACATTTATTTTATTTCAAATAGCATTTTTTAAATATAGTTTTAGTTTTAGTTAACTATAATAATCCTGCTTGGAATCATAGTCTGAAGGTTAAAAATCAGAGTCCGTGCCCATCATACACTACGTGATTTTTTGTTAAATCTGTCGACTCAAATCTGCAGACTGACTTTTGGCAGCTAGCTGACTGTAAATTGGGCAAAAAGTCCAATCTGGGCAAAAGTTGTGTAGTGTATTCCAACTTTAGCCCTAAGTATTTCACTTCAGTTAATTCAGCCAAAACATACAAAGTCAATTCAGTCAAACTTGAGACTTTTTAAGACATGAAATATTGAAATTCTCCAGTTGACTTGATGACATCATCACAATATTTGCATAATAAATTGCAATTGGTCTTCTTTGGTCTTGATCTGTCAAAACCCTCTTTGAACATGCACTATTTTTAATGGCTACTTACTATTATATTAAGCATAAATATTTTACAAAAACTCAACACAAATTTTTACTTAACCATTTTACTTAACCTTTGTTTCATGTGCATGCGCATATTGCATGTGCATTTCCAAAGTGTCACAGCTCCAATAAATCAAACCATTTTTACATTTATTTTATTATTAGGCATTATATTTGAGTTAGATGGTTATGGCCATATGAAGGAGACTTAACAGCATAACAGCTCATCTTAACAGCATGAAATTGTTGCTTTAAATTTAACTCATCTTTGAAGAGCTAACTACTCAAACTGTTAAAAAGTTATCAGGAAATGTTTACATTCTGTTGAAGCCATATCATTGATCTGGAACATGTGAGAATTTTGTTTTGTGTTTTTCCCGTGAATTTCCCGAATGTACAAGACTTCCTATAACTGCCGCTATATGTAAATAACTAGAAGAATAACAAAGTGTAGTAAACGGTAAAACTATCTGTGCTACAGTGAAAAAAAATTAAAAAATTTCTGTAGAAGTCACTCAGACATTGCTAGTACGTTTCACAAACAATTCCAAAGAAACAGTAACACATTGAATTAAACATGAAATTCTTAAGTAGAAAAACTTCAACGATCATTTTCATTGATCAAATCCTTTTTACAGTGTACAAAAAACCCTGTGTTTATGATTACAATAACAAATTAATATCACAAATACCAGATTGCGTTTTGAATATGGATATTTTTCTTACAAAAACACATCGATTTGCTACAGAAGGCCTTTGTTCACCCCCCGGAGCCGTGTGAGACACTTTTTTTATGGATGGGTGATTTTTATTTAAGTTCTTTTGGACTGAAGCAATGCAACACCCACTGAGTGGCATTAAACAGCTTGAAAGATCAAAGACAATTTTTTACATAACTCCGACTGGATTCGTCCGAAAGAAGAAAGTCATATACACCTAGGATGCCTCGGGGGTGAGTAAAATGCAGCCTAATTTTCATTTTTGGGTGAACTAACCCTTTAAGTCTTAAATGTGTCTTGATTTGAAGAATGTTTAAATATTTGTAAAGGAAAACAAGACAAACATACTGAGGAAGAAAATCATTTTTTGCATTGTATGAAATAATTTAATAAACAAGCACACAAAGGGGCATAAATGAGGGGCATTGCAATTCTGTGGATATACACTAAGCTTTCTGAAGCCGCAAATTTTCTGCAGGACGATAAGGAAAACCTCATACTGCCAGGGTGAATGACAGCCTTTCAACCTTGACACAGGGACAGTCAAATCCCTAAAATGCTTAAGTGCTATGCTATAAGACACTATAGACGAGGTATATATAGCTGGATTAAATCACCACTCTCTCCCAGACAAGTCTTGATTCAACATGTTTAGGTCATTATTTATTGGATACAATCTATACAGAGAGCCATGATTGTTTATGACAGTTCCCATGGAAACTAATTTCGCCTGATGACTGATCTCTGGGGAGTGGCGTTAAACCATTTTGGTCGGTGCAGGCCATTGTGAGTCGTGTCCATTCATAAATTATTTTAAAGCCATGGGATGGTTGTGGTGCTGGGAGTGCTGTGTGTGCAGGAACATCCCTGACCTGTTCATGGATATAAGAACTGAACCCACAACATGAATCACACACTAGGATTCACAGATGGTTTCCTTTCTTAGACTAAAGAAGACTCTTTAGCGAATTTCATTTTGTACATTATTAGTCCACAAACAGTTTCCGAATTAAACGAATAGTCCACTCCGAAAATGTTGTCATCATTTACTCACCCACGTGTTGTGCAAAACCCATTGGATTTTCTTGAGGTTGGGTGGCAAACTCCATACACGTGCTCCATTCGACGATATTTCAGATTCTCTGATAGCTTTGTGTTGAAGATTAGATGGAAATGTATGCACGTCAAGGCATGTTGCACCCATTTTGACATCAGCGATGCTCACAAATCATTGACGTCAAACCTGGCATGCCATATGAATACATGTACTGTAAGTGTATGATATTTTGTTGCCGGTAGCCGTTGACATCCATAGTAATTTTTTTATGTACTATGGAAGTCAATGGGGACCAGCACATTCTTCAAAATATCTTCTTTTGTACTCAGAAGGAGAAAGAAAATCATAAAGATCATACAGGTTTGATTAAATGATGACAGAATTCTCATTTTTGGTTAAACCATTCCTTTAAAGGAGACATATTATGCCCCTTTTTACAATGTGTAATATAAGTCTCTGGTGTCCCCAGAATGTGTCTGTGAAGTTTCAGCCCAAAATACTCCACAGATCATTTATTATATCATTTTGAAAATTTT
>NW_015505653.1:734076-735682 GCF_001515645.1 Sinocyclocheilus grahami
TCTGAGGCTGGGACTCTAAATAGTGTTCTGTGCTCGTCTGTGCAGCCAAAGACAGAACAGTTAGCATGTTTTGCTCAAACTTTCACCATGGCATTAGAGCTGGTACACCGTTGTCGCTTGTGAAATCAAAATAACGGCGCAGTGGGACTCAGACGCTTGCAGAAAAAGGCTTACCAAAACAAAGTTACTGGGTTAATCTTTTCCACGTCTCCTTGGTTGGTAGATGCACTGGGGACTTGATTATAGCACTTAAAACCTGGAAAAGTCCGATTTTCATGATATGTCATCTTTAATATAAAAATATTTGCATCCAGCTCACAAATCACTCATAATATTCCCCTATATTGAATATTGCTTGACATATCAGCATTCAATTCTTTGCACTTTGAACTTTTATAATCTTAAGAACAAGGCTGATAATATCAAATTAAATTGTAAAAATATCAATCTTGTTGCGCCTAAATTTAGGCCTAAATTTAAGATTTATGTATTTGGAATGCATATAAAAATCCCGTTCATTTTGGTCACACAGTTTTAACATAAACTAATAAATAAACTTAATGTGATGCTGTCGGGTCTCGGGTCTGATCACCTGTCTCTGTGTTTGTGTGTTGTGCGTGAGTTGTTTTGACAGCTCGCCACGTGAGCATGTCAGCATGATCGTTGTCCCCGCCCTCCTTGTTTCACACCTGGTTCTGGTCATCTCATTAGCTTCCCCTTATAGCTCCTCGTGTTTCTCTGTATGTTGTCAGTTCGTTGTGATTATTTCCCTTGCTCTTACTGTCCGTGTATTATCGCTCACCAGTTCTGTCTTGTCTCGTCCAGGCTCCAGTGCTCGTAGCAGTCTGTTTTGTGTCCCGCACCTCTCTGTGCGTTCAGGAACCGTGGGCTACCTCCGGCATCCGCCTAACCTGGGACTCCGCGGTCTCGTTGTTGGGCTTCTCGGCCTCTCGCTCAGATTAACGGGCTGCCCCTCCGGTTCCGTCTCCTCTGCCGCTGCTGCGGCGTGTTCCAGCCACTGGTCTCCACCCATCGGTGTGGTTGGGGGTTCCACGACCTCACGAACTGTGCCCGCGGTGATAATCTCTGCACAATAAAGCACCTATTGAACCCGCACCTGAATCCAGCCTCGTTGTTCCCTGACAGAACAAACTGACCAAGATGGATTCAGCGGGATCGGATCCGCTTCGGTCTGCTCTCGTGCAACAGGGAGTTTTGCTGGGGCAGCACGCCACCCAGCTCAAAACCACAGCGCAAGAGGTGGGCGCACTAAATGCCCGAGTCGCGGAGCTCCTCACGCGCGTCGATGATCTTCAGCGGGAGGCGGCTAACCGGGGTCCCGCCTTCCGCACTGGTATTCCGTTGGACCCCGAGCCTCATGCCAACAATCCTCCGGTGTATGATGGCGATCCGAATGCCTGTCAAGCCTTTCTCTCCCAGTGCTCGCTGGTGTTCTCACTGCAGCCTCTTCGTTAAGCCACAGAGGAGGCTAAGGTGGCATACGTACTCACTCTCCTCTCGGGTCGCGCCCGCGAATGGGGAATCGCCGTATGGAGATCGCGGGCTTCCTGCTGTGCTACTTTTGCGGATTTTAGCCAGGAGATGG
>NW_015505653.1:739056-753060 GCF_001515645.1 Sinocyclocheilus grahami
GTCCAGGCTCCAGTGCTCGTAGCAGTCTGTTTTGTGTCCCGCACCTCTCTGTGCGTTCAGGAACCGTGGGCTACCTCCGGCATCCACCTACCCTGGGACTCCGCGGTCTCGTTGTTGGGCTTCTCGGCCAGATTAACAGATTAACGGGCTGCCCCTCCGGTTCCGTCTCCTCTGCCGCTGCTGCGGCGTGTTCCAGCCACTGGTCTCGGTGTGGTTGTGTGGTTGGGGTTTCCACGACCTCACGAACTGTCCGCGTAGGCGCTTACTGCCCGCGGTGATTCTCTGCACAATAAAGCACCATTTGAACCCGCACCTGAATCCAGCCTCGTTGTACCTTAACAGAACGAACTGACCAAAGATGGATTCAGCGGGATCGGATCCGCTTCGGTCTGCTCTCGTGCAACAGGGAGTTTTGCTGGGGCAGCACGCCACCCAGCTCAAAACCACAGCGCAAGAGGTGGGTGCACTAAATGCCCGAGTCGCGGAGCTCCTCACGCGCGTCGATGATCTTCAGCGGGAGGCGGCTAACCGGGGTCCCGCCTTCCGCGCTGGTATTCCGTTGGACCCCGAGCCTCATGCCAACAATCCTCCGGTGTATGATGGCGATCCGAATGCCTGTCAAGCCTTTCTCTCCCAGTGCTCGCTGGTGTTCTCATTGCAGCCTCGTCGTTACGCCACAGAGGAGGCTAAGGTGGCATACGTACTCACTCTCCTCTCGGGTCGCGCCCGCGAATGGGGAATCGCCGTATGGAGATCGCGGGCTTCCTGCTGTGCAACTTTTGCGGATTTTAGCCAGGAGATGGCGAAGCTGTTCGACCGGTCTGCCCAGGGGGATGAGGCGGCGGCTCAGCTGTCTCGGTTGTCGCAGAGGAGGTGCTCAGTCACCGACTATGCCATTCAGGTTCAGACTCTAGCTGCGGCTTGCGGCTGGAATGAGGGCGCGCTCCGCGCGCGATTTCTGACGTAGTTTCAGATAGGGGTCCTCAGTTCACCTCCCGGTTTTGGAAAGAATTTTGTAGACAGATCGGGGCCTCTGCGAGTCTGTCTTCCGGTTTTCATCCTCAGACCAATGGGCAATGCGAGCGGGCCAACCAGGATCTGGGAAGAATGCTCCGCTGTCTGACATCCAACAATCCGAGTTCCTGGTGCCAACAGCTCGCCTTTTGAGTGCTCTGTGGGATATATACCACCTCTGTTCCCATCACAGGAACCCGATGCTCACCTGGTTCTGGTCATCTCATTAGCTTCCCCTTATAGCTCCTCGTGTTTCTCTGTATGTTGTCAGTTCGTTGTGATTATTTCCCTTGCTCTTACTGTCCGTGTATTATCGCTCACCAGTTCTGTCTTGTCTTGTCCAGGCTCCAGTGCTCGTAGCAGTCTGTTTTGTGTCCCGCACCTCTCTGTGCGTTCAGGAACCGTGGGCTACCTCCGGCATCCGCCTAACCTGGGACTCTGCGGTCTCATTGTTGGGCTTCTCGGCCTCTCGCTCGGATTAACGGGCTGCCCCTCCGGCTCCGTCTCCTCTGCTGCTGCTGCGGCGTGTTCCAGCCACTGGTCTCCACCCATCGGTGTGGTTGGGGTTTCCACGACCTCACGAACTGTCCGCGTAGGCGCTTACTGCCCGCGGTGATTCTCTGCACAATGAAGCACCATTTGAACCCGCACCTGAATCCAGCCTCGTTGTACCCTAACAGATGCATACATAAATAAAACACGTCAGATTTCTGTAATAGTAATAAACTGAATGTCTTTTACATAGAATAACCACAATTACATACAATAATTTTACTTACAATAACCAGCTTTATATATTTATCATCAACAAATGCAAAATATAAATGAACTAATTTATATATTAACTAATTTAATATTCTTTGTTCCACAGCTATTGCAATATTTTAGCCGTGTCCGTACTTCTTAACTGAATAAATTGAATTGTTTTCACAATGAACAGATTTATGCTGATTGTAAGCCATTTGAATTCATGCATTTAAAAATATGATTCTTTAAATAAAATCAAATAGATGCGAATTGGTAATAAATAACTATGACCTGTTTCTAACCAGTCATTTTTATGATTGGATTCAGCATTAAGTTCATTAATTTATGTTAAAACTTTTTTAATGAAATTTATATGCAATTCAAATAAAGCAATAAGCAGTGGTTTACAGTGAATTTATAACAGCTAAGGGGCGTTGTTAGGCACGGTTATTACATATATGTAGTTAGGTTTCACACAATAAAACAGGGCAAATAAAGTGTAATGACATAAATAAAAACAGTATTCTTCCACGAAACAATGTAGTTGTTCCAACAAAGTGGTTGCCGAGCAACACCCAGAAGTAAACAAAGGTGTATGTTTGTAGTGTAATTTACAACAGCTTCGAATTTGGCTCAGCCAATCAGAATCAAGGCCCGGAACTATCCATTTTATAAATTCACCGTAAACCACGGCTTCATGGGGATTACTGCTTTTATAAAACGGTTATTCCATATATGCAATTCAAATAAAGCAATAAGCAGTGGTTTACAGTGAATTTATAACAGCTAAGGGGCGTTGTTAGGCACGGTTATTACATATATGTAGTTAGGTTTCACACAATAAAACAGGGCAAATAAAGTGTAATGACATAAATAAAAACAGTATTCTTCCACGAAACAATGTAGTTGTTCCAACAAAGTGGTTGCCGAGCAACACACAGAAGTAAACAAAGGTGTATGTTTGTAGAGTAATTTACAACAGCTTCGAACGCGGCTCAACCAATCAGAATCAAGGACCGGAACTATCCGTTTTATAATATATAACTATAATGTCCAGGCATAAATATTATTTGCTGAGTGTACCTTTGAAAACATTCCCTAAAATATTTAGTTTGAGATGCCACAGTATTTAAACACATATTTTAAAAAACTTACAAAAAAATTTTTTTTTTTAAATCTCTAAAATGAACTGGACAAGGCACTCTCCTTTGTGTGTACGACACTAATCTCACATTGTGTTTGGGTTTCTAGGAAATGAGAGCGTTGTGATTCGAAACACAAGGTCGTTAAAAAAAGAGCCACTGTAGCTGAAGTCCTGAGCAGAACTGAACAATTTTGCATTCCTACACTCTTAATCACCGCCGTCAGTTTATCATCCGTTATTATAATGAAGAGACGGACCTCCCTCTCTCTAATGGGAGGTCAGATTGAACGCTGGCCAGAGGACAGGGAGCAGGTGAGGCTATGAAGAGGGCCGCAGTGGTGTAAACACCACAGGAAAGCATGAGAGCTTTCAGTGAGAGGCCTCACAGCTGTGCAGGACTTGAACATCTGCCGTCTGAAAAATGAGTGTATACGACCTGCTAATGATATAAGCATTGCCGTTAGACTTTGAAAATGTTTGGGAGATGTGTGTACAGGAGAGAGAAAACTGCTGGGCCTGTAAACACAACAAAAGATGCAGAATCACTCCAGCAATGTGGCAAGAATATTTTGTCATTATTTACTTACCTTTATGTTGTTTCACATGTTGGTCCTGCATGAGTTTCTTCTGTTGAACACAAAAGAAGATATTTTGAAGAATGTGAATAACCAAACAGTAGCCATTGACTTCCATTGTATTTTAGTATTTTTTTAATATTTCATAGAATTTTTCCCACATACTTATGAAGCCAGTGAGGTCCATCAGCTGTTTGGCTACCCACATTCTTTAAAATATCTTCTTTTGTGTTGAGCAGAAGAAAGAAACTCATACAGGTTTGGAACAACTTGAGGGTGAGTAAATGATTTTCATTTTCGGGTGAACTATTCCTTTAAGACGTCACTCTCTTTCCTTAAATATGGTGAGAAAATTCTATATAACGAGGAAACGAGAGCCTGTCATATAATTTCCAGTTAATTAGCCCTCATTTTCATTTACTTTACAACAGTAATTTTTCTGCTTATAGTGTCTTTTGTTAGTGGGAGGCTATTTTACTGCCTATTTAAATGTCTCCATAAATGTTAATTGAGCTCAGGGGTCACATTGTTCTTAGTCTAGTTAAAACCATTGAAAATAAAATACATAATTAGATATTATCGCTGAGCAATGATGGTGTGTTTCTAAACGTCATATCATGATGACAAAAAAAAAAAAAATTGTGTTGAATAAAAAAATCATGCACAAATAGAACGTTTGAAAGCTTGTTTCTGCCTTCAAGTTAAGAAAAGATTAAGATTAAAATAAGTAAACTCATATTGCGAGACATGTGTCACATTATGATATTTAAACTCGCAATAATAAAAAAAGAAAGATAAAATCACATTGTGTGATATAAAGTTGCAAGTATCAGAAACATACAACACAAAGTCACTATTACAAAAATCAGTTACAATTTCAAAAACTAAAGACACATTCTGAAATATTACATTATAATTACCAGAAATAAATTTGTAATTGTGAGACATGAGTTTACAATTGTCCTTTTTTTTTCTTTTACTCTTGAGACCGAAATGGATGTAACTGTATTTTAGTGGTCCCCCAACAGACACTCTTCTGACGATAAGTAACTTTAAAAGTACAACTTATTCTACTAACACTAAACTATCAGCCTACTAAACCTCTAATATAGAGAGTTAGCTGGCATGTAGTTGCAAAGTTACTTAGTCAGTTGTTGGAGGTCCAACTTGCAGATATTATCTGATAGTTAGTAGAATGTCTAAAGTGGACTATCAAAATAAGGAACTGTAACAAAGAAAATGTAGCGTAGCTTGCAATGGTGCAGATGAGGACAATGGTGTAGTGAACCCAGGTATAGTTTATTACAATGGTGATAATCCAAAATGTGAAACAAACAATATACTGAACCCAAGATGAGAAAAAAAAAACATGAAGGTGAACATGAACAACAAGCTTGGCTGGACTTGACCGATATATGGAACATTAAAGAGTCTTTGAAGGGTACATGAATCAATCCATTAAACTCCTCTGAAGTTAAAGCATTAGTATTGTGTTGTTTAAGAATGAATATAGTCTACTGTAAGATTGGAAATGTATTTTCTTGCCCCTGACATCCTTTTTGATCCCCTGATATATTTTGGTATATGAAGGTTAAAGTTAAATAATTTTTTTATTTCTAATATTTACAATGTATATGCAGAATGTATTTCAAATATATTTTATTTTTGTGTGTGTGTGTATATATATATATATATTTTTTTTAAATATATATAATATAAATGTCACACTGCTGCTGCTACTGTGATGGAGCGAAGGAGCGAGGAGACGTAGGAAAATTCTGGAAACAGTCTTTATTAAACCAAACCAAACCAAAGCACACGTAGCAGAGGGGATAGACGAACAATACCGGACGCTAGACACGGAAAAACACAGGGCTTAAATACTAGGGACTAAATGAGATACCAAGGGGAACACAGGTGGAATCAACTGAACATAATGAAGACAGGAACGGGAAGACCAAAAATGGGCATAGAGGAACACGGGGGAAAACCAGGACATGGAGCACGTGGGGAACAAAACACAAGACACAGAAACACAGGCCTGACATTACTCCCTCTCCCGGAATGCGCGAACATGTGCCCCACAACATCCAACGGGTTGGTGCTCTGGAGGTCTGCCGCCCCGTGTCTGTCCTGAGGGGCGGTACCCATTCCGGGACCCATGGCGGATCAGGCAGTTCGGGGCGCCATGGCGGAGCAGACAGTGCAGGAGGCCTGACCTTGGCACTCGGCATGACCTCTACGGACGGATCCCTATAACCCCCCCCCCCAAAAAAAATCTTTGAGGAAAATATCAACCCCTGAGGCCCTCCCTGGGCTTGACTCGGGGACTGGAGCCCTCCTTGGGCTGGACGTGGGAACTGGAGCCCTCTCTGGAGCGAACTCAGGGGCTGGAGCCGACACTGGAGCGGCCGGCGGGCTTGACTGCTGAGCTAGTTCTGGATCGGGGCAGTACACTCCAGACACTGGAGGATTCTTTCCCTCCATCTCAGTCCCGTGGTGTCTGGGAGGTCAACGGTGCGGTAGTAATTTGCCCCGATCCAGAACAGAGAGTTAAGCATGGCGTCGTCCAGTGCCGTCTTTGCTGCGAGCCCGCAGAATTCCCAGGCGTACTCAACGAACAGGAGATCCTTTCCGGGCTTGGGCGGCGAATCGTGCGGCGGTTTCCATGACCACGGGGGAGAAACGGAAAACAAAACACTCTCGAAAAAAGGAAACAAAAACTCGGAGAGAAGGGGCGCCGCTTACGGTTTACGGTCCGGTATTCTGTCACGCTGCTGCTGCTACTGTGACGGAGCGAGGAGACGTAGGGAAATTCTGGAAACAGTCTTTATTAAACCAAACCAAACCAAAGCAAAGCAAAGCACACATAGCAGAGGGAATAGACAAACAATACCAGACGATAGACACAGAAAAACACAGGGCTTAAATACTAGGGACTAAATGCGATAACAAGGGGAACACAGGTGGAATCAACTGAACATAATGAAGACAGGAACGGGAAGACCAAAAATGGGCATAGAGGAACACGGGGAAAACCAGGACATGGAGCATGTGGGGAACAAAACACAAGACACAGAAACACAGGCCTGACAATAGATATGTTTTCTTCGCATTATTTGAGGTCTAAAAGCATGACATCTTTTTTATTGTTTTGACCTATTGTGATTTTCTGCAAATAAATGCTCTAAGTAAAAAGTACATTTTATGCCAATTTTTTTTCTGTGTATATTTTACAGTGTAATATATACATATATAACATATAAACCTATCAAAAAAAAAGTGGAATGTGATGTACCACTTATCATACAAAACCATGAGAACTTTCTCAGGATATCCTGATTATATCTAAAGATGTTTTTTAGCTATTCATCTCCAACAGACTTGAGGCGTCTTCAGAGATAAAGTCAGATTTATAGTGATATTGTGTTGCACAAAGGGTCACACGGTCTGTGTTAGTCTATTGTGAACAACATGAAACAGATGTTTTTGGTATCATAGAATCACTTTGTCGTATGGGAATATGATGACAGATTTATAATTATCTCAACGCAAGTCGTTTCTGTTAAGGCCGAATTAATCTTTAAAACCATTTTTGGACACCAATGTACCGATGATATAGAATAATTCAAATCTAACATCTGCTCTGCTTTAGGAACATTTTGTACCATATTCCCGCTCCTGTTAATTGACAAATATTCTGAGATTTATACATTGCTTCTCAATTCCCGGTAATATTTACATACACAGAAAAGATCCTCTTGGTATTTTCAAAGTAAGCACAAGTTCATGCTGCCAAGCAGCCAAAAGAGACTCCAAATATATTCGACTGGCCTAACTGAATAGGTGAGTTTCCCGCATTGAATATCTGAATATAATTTTGCTCACGTTAATGAATTTGCAGAAAGATGCAAGAGGTTCAGGAGAAGAAGGTCCACGTTCAGTACTCAATATCTACAAATGGTCCATGTTTTCGATGCCGAGTTTCAAGAAAAGAATCCTTTGAAAAGCCATAATATCACCCGTGGGGATTTATGCCTCATCGTTTTCTGCAGACATTGCATCCCAGATGTTTGTGTGCGAGGATCTGTGTGTTCAGTAGGGTGGGGATTGCGAGTGGTCAAATTTGAGAAGTTTGGTTTCAGTGTATTGGATTCCCTCCACTCAGCACTCCGTAAATTATTCAGCTGTGGGACTGGCTTGGTTTAGATTTTTATTAGCTAAAGACCAACTTCATATATTTCTCACTCTGAGTTTATCTCCCACTAAACAAACTCATCCTTTGCACTGAGATGTGGATGATTTTGGTTCTTTGGACAAGTAGTGTAATTAAAAGCATAATAAATCAATGGTAGCATAACACTAAAACCCAAAACTAAGCAAAACAAGACAACGCAAGCTATGATAAATCCACAAACACCGCAAGTATGCTAATGTTTACTACAATTTGAACACTTGCAGCACGAATGGCTGAAATTCCATTAAGCAGAATCACTGAGTTTCTGACCCAGGTCGTATTAAAGTGATAATATGTTTTCTTCCAGCTAACGGCACAGTCTAAATGTAATCAATGGCCATTTTAGACTGGTATTTGTAGTAACTTACTTGCCCACAGTGCTGCCTATTGAGTCATTTAAAACACTGGTATGAAGTCCTAAAACATAAGCGAATATCAAAGGCACAACAGTGTTCACAATAAATAAATAAACATAGTTTAAATGTGCCACATTGTTAGAAATGCAATCTTTTTATTCATGTTGGTTTCATACACTGCAAAAAAAAAAAAAGATTTTCTCACTTACTATTTTGTCTTGTTTTCCAGTACTAATATCGAAATATTCTTAAATCAAGTTACATTTACTTTGGAAGAAAAATGTTGTAAGATATTAAGTCTTGTTTTCTGAAAAACTTTGTGAGTTAAATGCTTAAAACAAGAAAAAATATCTGCCAATAATAGGGTAAGATCTTGTTTTCCATTTGAATTTAGTTTTCCGACCCTGCTGGCAGATTATTTTTGTTTGTTTTAAGCATAAAATCACTTTTAATTTCAGAATACAAGACTTAATATGTTAAATAATGATCATAAATGTATCTTGAGTGGAACAGATTTAGTCTTATATATAAAATATATAAACCATATATATATGATATTATTATATATACCATATATATACATATTTAAAACATATTTTCCTTACACCTTGCATACATGTAAATGAACACAATTAAAATATATATATATATATATATTTTAAATAAACTTTTCAAGGTAAAAAGTCTTTTTGCAAACATCATGAATTATAATCTCATAAATATCTTTCATTTTTGGTTGGACCACATGACATTTCCAATTATTAATAAGCAGTGAAGATGTTTTGTTATAAATTTATTTTCTAATACTTAGTAATATTTATATTAATTTCATTCTTTTAATGAGTTTTTTTCTTATGATGTTCAAGTTGTAGCATGTATGAACTTATCAACATATTTATGTAGCATATATTTAGTATATATTTTGACTAGAAATAAATGAATAAATATAAAATAATTCTCTCATGTCGCTAAGCTTTTAAAAGCAAACAAACATTTTACAGTAATGCACTTACAGTGTAAGCATGGAAGTCTAAGTGGCACGTTTTTCCAATTGAAAATGATTATAGTTCATGGTTTCATTAAATGTACACTCAGGACGTCATTTCATTGGCTATCTAGTTCATAATGTCCATTAGGGTAACTAGATAGAGGACATCAATAACGCTGTCCATCACACACCCACTCCGAACAATCACCAGCCGACATAAGCAGCTATAAATCTTCATTGTTTATCAACACACATTTCATTAAAGTCACAGACCCAGCCGAATAAAAGTCCCGCAGTCACTGCCATTATAACTAAGCATGTGCTGTCCAACAGGCCCTTGAGTGCCTTATCAAAATGCCAGCTCTAATGGAGAGAGGCTTTTAACAGGCTCTGATATCAGAAACATTTCTGAAAGATGGCATCCATTAAAGCTGACTGCATAAATCTCAGGTCAGAGTTGAAGAGACTGTCTGCTGCATGGCTTATGAAGAAAACGGCTCCATGAACGTCACTCTCTCTCTTCTGATCCACACATTTATCACAGAGTAGTTTGTTGCAGTCAGGAGCTGCAGAATCGGACCCTTGACACGGAAGAATGATGCCGGTGACGCACAAGAGCACCAGGTCGATGCTAACTGTTTTTGGGCTTCCGCTGAGATTGAAGGCGTTTCTACGGTTAAAATGCTGAGCAAACTGCTTTCTCAAATCTCCTAATGCAGTGGCTGCTATATGAATGCACCCGGATATGGATACAGTCTTTTGTAATTGTTTTTTTTTTCTTTCTTCTGCCAAACCAAGTAGCATTTTGATTTGAAATTCAGCACTTCTGACAAAGGTGAATTGGTATTTCAACTTATGCTTTCGATCGGAAGAAAATCGAGCCAGCGAGCTAATCAATAAAAGCAAAGAGTGGCAAAAGAAAGTTCAGGTCAGCTTATTTTTCCTGCAAACTCATTAGAAAGGAAGAGGCCACAAGAAACTGCAGGACCAATACTTCATATTATAGACGGCTTTTTGTTTTAGAGGTGAACTGATCATTTTTACACTATTAAGGAGCAAACTTGAGCAAACTTAAGTTGAATAAAATGATTTTTTTTCTCTTTCTCTCAAAAACTATCCCCAAATTTTGGTTGGACCAAAACCTAAGATGTAGTAGTTAACTGTTAAATGCTAAAAACACAGTATATGTTTAAATACTTTTCCTAATCTTCTGCTTTCTCAAGATTTGCTGGAAATAATGAAATAATTAGCTGGAAAAGATTAATTGTGGTTGTAATTTTATTGTGTTAACATTATTATTTTATTGACAGCTGTAGGTTTTGACAATCAAATGTTCTATTTTATTTATTTATTTGAATTTGTATTTATTTATTTCTATTTGTTTCTATAATTTACTAGATTTACTTCTTTTATGGATTTACATTTTTATTGGTTTCAGAACAAATAAAAATGTCAATGACCTTTTTCTCAAACTGCATAAATTGGTCTTCATACACAAAAAGTTACCTCTATATTTTAGGACAAGGCAACCTTATCTCATGAGTAATCTGTTTTCGCATTTTTGAAAAATTGGAGCCGAAATTGGTCTGATTTGAGTCTTATAAAAACGGATGATTTTTAATAAAACACTATAAGCATGAAGGTCCACCCCTATAATTAACTCTCAGTATGCGATATGCAGATTGTACGAAAACATATGAATGACATCGTACAAGTTCATACAAATTCACCACCTACTTGCCTAAATGAATGAGTGAAATAGTTACAAGCTGCCATGAGAATGTGTTGAAAAAAGAGTAGTTCATGGAGGGATCATTATGTTTGGGGGTCCTTGATGTCAACAGATTTGAAAACCCCTGCTGGAAAATGTCGTAACTGGGCCTACACCATCTGGATTTTAACGTAAAACACAGCACACTTCACCTTTAAAATCTTCGACTCTTGAGAAATGCACTTCAATGGTTTGAATTCTGTATATGGCACTACCAGTGCTGCTGGAACTGTAATCTGCTCAATAAAAATTGGAACTCAGTAGTTTCCATTAGTGCAGTCACATGATGTCACCATGAGCCAAATTTCACATAACAACCATAAATAGTCCCATGAGCGGAGGCTGGTTTGACAGGTCTCTCAACATTTCTTTTGTGTTTTTTTCTTTATTTTCAGCTCTGACAAATTGAATACATGCTTTCACTGTCACCACACATCTCATTTCAAGATATGAAATTAGTAACGACACCCAAATTTAACATTTGTGTTAAGCATTTCCAAGTGGCCAAATGAAAATAGAAAAAAACTAAAACGCATTCAAAATGTTAATAAAACATGTAATAGTATCTCAAACAGTACTAAAATAGCATTATGTGATCGAATTATTAGCAGATTGAAGGTCCAGATGAGGACACTAATTACACCATTTGGCTTTTAGCCTCATGGATATAATTGACACTTTTTTGTGTCTCTGTGGTTGTCAACAGGGAAAAGGCCAAAGCAAACAAATCCGTCTCCAAGATTCTTGTGCTTTCCCTGCTTGTTCCAACTGTTGAAACCAAATAAACTGCAAACAGCTGTTTCTCACATCTCATTAATTATTTAAAAGCCTCCCAGTAACCACTGTGCCAATCACCTGTAAATACGGTCCAGTGAACTCAACGGGTCTCTAATAAAAATCTAACACCTTGGAAAAGTCTTCATTGTGGTGATAATAGAGCTGTGCTGCTATTAACACACATTCATATATGAGGAGATTCTCAGGCACTATGTTTGAGTTCCAGCTATGAATTTGCCACACGTCTCTACTTCGTGCCAGACAAGACCACCCCAGAAAAGTGATTACAAATACTCCCTGAATAGAACAAATGGAAAATACTAAAACAAATCTATTTGAGGCCCAGACCCCTAATATGAACTAAACTGCTCAAACAAATTAACTAGGGGGGCCCTGGCTGTATTAAGTCCTACAGGAATATTTGAGTTTTATGGTTTCAGATTCCAAAATACTGTTATATGATAATTATGGGAGTTATGTAAAATATATTAGAGGTAGTTTCCCTGAAAAAAAAACGGTTTAAAAGCTCCACCTTGTGGCTAGAACAAGAACTCACCACAACGAACATGTGCTATACAGTACTTGTGCATTTAAAGGGGGTCATATGATGCGATTTCAATTTTTCCTTTCTCTTTGGAGTGATACAAGCTCTTGGTGCATAAAGAAGATCTGTAAAGTTGCAAAGAATAAAGTCTCAAATCCAAAGAAATATTCTTAATAAAAGTTAAGAGTCAACCGCGCCTACCTAAAACAGCTCGTTCTAACACGCCCCCCACATATCTACATCACGATGTGGGAAGATTTGCATAACGCCGCCCAAATGTTCACGCAAAGAAAGAAGGCGTAACTTTTATTCTCGCTGTAGTATTGTTGTTGCCGCCGCCCTGTTGTGGAGACGCTGTGTTTCGTTGTGAAAGCGAAACTACTTTGTCTGGCCTTCCAAAAGAGGAGGATATCGCTTCGTCATGCCAAGAGCTGATCCGTGCTGGTTGCTGAGGAAATACTACAACTTTACAACCGGATCGGCTTTCACCGTGGACGAAGTAGAGTCCAGCTCGGGGTTGTCACATGTGGTCGCCGCAAACAATTATGTCCCCACTGGATGCAACAAATGACTCGTTTATAATGGTTTTTAATGTTTTTGTCTCATTGCTCCGTCCTGGACACGGCATCACATTATGGTAAGGGACATAACATTTCCGTCACACGCGTGAGGTATTCGGCCAATCACAACGCACTGGATAGCTGGCCAATCACAGCACACCTCACTTTTCAGAACGATGAGCTTTGTAAAAATCTACACGTTTCAGAAAGGCAGGGCATAGAGGAGAAACAATAATGTACAGTATGTGGAAAATAATGTGTTTTTTTTATTTTAAAGCGCATAAACATTTCATTACACCAAATACACAAAATAATGTTCTTTTTAGCAGCATCATATGACCCCTTTAACGAACATATTACACTATTAATGGCACTAAAGCTTCCACCACTCCAGTACATTAAGAATTTACTTTGATACTTGCTAAAGACAGAGTAAACATGCAAATCATGAACAAGTGAGATCCCAGGGCATTTTTCAGGACTTTTAAGAAACAATAATCTAGGTTAATGATTAAAAAGAACACGCGTTAAATTTTATTTCTCGAGGATCTTTAGAAATCAAATTCTATATATACGCCTTTAAAGTTTTGACTATAAAAGTTGTCGCACACAGCGTATTGAAAATGTTTCGGTAAGCTGTGAGAATGGAACTTGATTATAGGGTTTTCAGCTAAATTGAATCAGTAAAGCAATTACTAAACAACACCTGAAACAGCAAATATGTAAAATCCAACTAATTGAAATATCATGCCACTAATCTGGCAAATAGCCTTTTACTGTTATTACTCTTGTCGATTAATTCCACTTATGTTTTAGGTTAATACTATTCCACCTAACTTTTCAGTAACATACTGCATTTTTTGTGCTTCTAGCTTAACTGCAAGTTTAATATCAAGCTTAATAAAGTTATTAGTATGTAATTTACCCGAGTCATGTAAGCTACACATATTTTGTACACATTTTAAAAGGTAAACTGTAAATTTCAGTGACTTTCAGGTAAGTTCAGAACTTTCTGAAACCATTTCATGTTTACAGGTGCAGTATTAGGTTGAGAGGCAATCATTACTTTTCTGCTTTGTAATCTACTGAACATATCGACCAATATCTATTACATGTATTTATCTATAATAATAAGTCGTGCAGCGACTTCATCAGAAAACACTCAAACTTTCAAACACAATGAGTAAACCCAGAGATCATTTTATTTTTAATTGTAATACATTTATTTGAGCAACTTACAATATAAACATCAAATACTAGGGGACATATCAGGTCACAGCTTTGGGGGTCC
>NW_015505653.1:753070-760285 GCF_001515645.1 Sinocyclocheilus grahami
CCGCCACTGGATACCTTCCTTGGGCCAAGTGCGCGGACCTTACAATGCCACTAATCTGGCAAATAGCCTTTTACTGTTATTACTCTTGTCGATTAATTCCACTTATGTTTATTTAGGTTAATACTATTCCACCTAACATTTCAGTAACATACTGCATTTTTTGTGCTTCTAGCTTAACTGCAAGTTTAATATCCAGCTTAATAAAGTTATTAGTATGTAATTTACCCGAGTCATGTAAGCTACACATATTTTGTACATATTTTAAAAGGTAAACTGTAAATTTCAGTGACTTTCAGGTAAGTTCAGAACTTTCTGAAACCATTTCATGTTTACAGGTGCAGTATTAGGTTGAGAGGCCATCATTACTTTTCTGCTTTGTAATCTACTGAACATATCGACCAATATCTATTACATGTATTTATCTATAATAATAAGTCGTGCAGCGACTTCTTCAGAAAACACTCAAACTTTCAAACACAATGAGTAAACCCAGAGATCATTTTATTTTTAATTGTAATACATTTATTTGAGCAACTTACAATATAAACTGTAGTTTATGATCCCCTGTATAGTCCAGTGTCGAAACCCCCAGGTGTTAGTCTCCAGCCCTCCTTTTTTCCAATCTTGGTGAACATAGCCAAAGTTCCCAGACCAAAACAGGCTGTGGTACCTGTGATAGCACTGTGTGCTAAACATAAAAAAACACCAGCAAACCTCTTTAGACTGTTCTTTAAAAAAAAAAGAGAGACACCAATGACCTTGAATAATTATGAAAAACATGTGATTATTGTACTTACTTCGAGCCCCAAGGAAAATACCCGAAGCACATCCACCAATGAAATAGTTGGTTGGGTCGTCAGGTGCATCTCTGGCCTGTGCGCTTAGACAAGTGGCCAATCCAAAGATGGCGCCCATGGCGGCTGAAAAGGTAGCAAACAAGAATAAATTACTGGAGCAAGTGTGTGTTGCCATCTGATGTACCGGATTTTAACTAAAAAACATTTCATTAATGTATCAACTGTTCTGACATGTAACAACAAGGCCAATACAAGCAACTGTAAAGACACTATTTTAACTTCTATTCAACTCTGTACGATAAAGGTGAAGGTGCACTTAAGGCTAAAGCTGAATCACAAATCGCACACTTCCCTACTATATAATAGGCAAAAAAACGTTATGTGAGAATAGTAGCATGACTTAATTCACAGCATTCAGTTGGCAAAAAGTCCCATGTGTATATATAACCACAAAATGTATAATAGGAAATGGGAGAAAAGAATAAGTCTTTTGAAAATCGTAGTATATACACACACACACACACACAAGCATTGTAAAATTAATTTCACAACATTTAAGCACGCTAATCCCACCCATTTCTTATACAAGAAATATAATAATGTGAATTATTAATAGAATACACTTTCATACACTTTTACCATGATTTACAGAAGACACCCACATATTTGGACATTTTATTTTCACACAAGTTATTTAAAACATTAAAGCAGACACTTTCATTGCATTTATTATTATGCTTTATGTATATAAAATCACTTTTGTACATTCAATTTGATGCAGACACCAAAATGGCTCATCTCAATTCTGATTTTTCCGTTTTATTTGGTCTTACCCATGGTGGCAGTGCCTGATGTTGCTCTGGTCAAAGCCTCAACAGCTGTTTCAGGTGGATATGCCACAATGTGGTAGGCAGAACCTACCAGCCCTGCAGAACAACAGCAGCAGCAGTATTAAAGCTTGGCTTTATAAAGCAGGCCATGCCTAGTGACATCTCCATAACCACTTTTCTAGTTCACTAACATTATGACAACCACACAAAAATATCGTTACGTTACGTTAGGCATGAAACAAATAAACAATTGGAAAGTGATAGCAGCCCTGGATGCCATTTAGCAATCAAAAACCAATGCACGATGATCCCAGAGCACTTTATAGTTAAATAAACCAACCAACAAACAAACAGACAGACGGATATAAAGTAAAAAAAAAACATGAAACCAAGACAATGATGAAAATAGTGCGCTGATATGTTGCTCACTGTGCCTGCTAACAGCTTGGCCTGTAGAGCGTATAAGCAATGCACATTTTTAAAACTACGCTCAAAGGATCCGTTAGAAACCCTGCAGTCCAGATATCCAGCAGACTAACCGAGGGCAGTGGCTACTTTTGTGGTGATCCATGTTTTAGCAACGCAGTCTTTGCCCTCTTCTAGATCCCAGTAGCCCATTTCTGCATCAAGGTCGCGACTGGATTATCGCGAGAGTTCTTCTTCTTCTTCTTCTTTGGAATATTGGCGTATTCCGCCACCTACCGTTTAGTTTCTTACATGGGTGATAATTACACTTTTATTTCAGTCTTTTATTTCGGGTTCACACATTGCTGCATTTTGATGGGAACAGCTTGTGTTCATCTATGTTTTTTTCTGTTAACGTTACCTTTAAAGTTCTCTATCATTTTGATTCTCTCTATATTTTCTACTACAATTACCCCACAAAAGGCATATTGACCTGTATTATGTATAGTGATGCATTTAGTCCTGTGTGTCTAATTTGTAATCTTGTTCAAATCCCCTCTTCTTTCCTACATCTTCCAAAATTGTATATTCCTTTGACTGATGAAGTAATTTTATGATAAAATCTTCCTGTATCAGCGATATCCCATTTTTTATGCGATGTACTCTTTTTGAAAATGTGATTTAATAATTGATTTCATTTCTCCTATTCCTAATGGAATTTATATACTCATAGGCTTATATCCTTTTTGTGTTGCCTTTTTTTTTGCATACTGATCTGCTATTTCATTTCCACTGATTCTTGAGCTGGTATCCAGCTAAATTTAACATCACCCCTTGTGTCAGTATTTTGTTGAACCACCTTTTGCTTTAATTACAGCCTCCTTTAGTCTCTTGGGATATGTCTCTGTCTCTACTAACTTTGCACATCTAGACTTTACCATATTTGCCCACTCTTCTTTGCAGAACTGCTCAAGTTCAGTTAAATTTGATGGTGGCCATTTGTGGACTGCAGTCTTGCAATTCCACAGATTTTCAATGGGGTTTAAGTCTGGGCTCTGACTTGGCCATGCAAGACATTCACCTTTTTCTCCTTCTGCCACTGTGTGCTCAATTTAGCTGTATGCTTTGGACAGAGCCGATCCTCCCTATACGCAAAATACGCAAGCTGCGTAGGGCCCCCGAAACACCAGGGGGCCCCCTTGCTCTCAAAGATGATTTAATTTTAGTTTTGTTTTTTAATTTGGCCAGCGGTTATGAAAACATGAATGATCATTTCTTTTAATGTGGTGCGCTGTTGCCCTTTCTACGTAAAAATCAGTAAAATCATGTAATGTGAATGTTGTACAGTCTTGCTCGAGACTAAAAAAAACTAGTTGAAAGTGTACCGAGCTGCAGAAGAGACACTGTTTCTCAAGCACTTTCCGCGAGCGGGATTCAAGACGGAGTGAAACATGGACAAATGTGTTTCATTCAGGGGGAGGGATGGAGGGCCAGGTCCATGCAGTGGTGGAAGATCTGGAGACTGAAGTAGAGCTGGCGGAGCAGGGTACCAGGGCAGAGCAGGTGGAGCAGGAAGTCAAAACAGAGTAGAGTGCCAGGGAGGAGCCGGCAGAAGACCACCAGGGCAGAGCAGACAGGACTGAAGATCCCCACGGCGGAGCAGACGACCACCACAGCAGAGCAGATGGGACCGAAGATCCCCACGGCGGAGCAGATGACCACCACAGCAGAGCAGACGGGACCGAAGATCCCCACAGTGGCGCAGACGACCACCACAGCAAAGCAGATGGGACCGAAGATCCCCACGGCGGAGCAGATGACCACCACAGCAGAGCAGATGGGACCGAAGATCCCCACGGCGGAGCAGATGACCACCACAGCAGAGCAGATGGGACCGAAGATCCCCACGGTGGCGCAGACGACCACCACAGCAGAGCAGATGGGACCGAAGATCCCCACGGTGGCGCAGACGACCACCACAGCAGAGCAGATGGGACCGAAGATCCCCACGGTGGCGCAGACGACCACCACAGCAGAGCAGATGGGACCGAAGATCCCCACGGTGGCGCAGACGACCACCACAGCAGAGCAGATGGGACCGAAGATCCCCACGGTGGCGCAGACGACCACCACAGCAGAGCAGATGGGACCGAAGATCCCCACGGTGGCGCAGACGACCACCACAGCAGAGCAGATGGGACCAAAGATCCCCACGGCGGAGCAGATGACCACCAGGGTGGAGCTGATGGTGCAGGGAACCACCACGGGGATCAGGCTGGACTGGAATAGAGCATAGAGAGGTTAACAATGGCCTCTGCGGCAGTAATAGGACAAGCAGAGAGTTCATTGGCCTCCTTGGCCGTGGCTGGGCAGGCAGAGAGTTCACAGACAGCCTCTATGGCCATGACAGGACCATCAGAGGGTTTACAGTGGCCTCATTGGCTGTGGCTGGACTGGCAGAGAGTTCAAAGGCAGACGCCGTTGCCTCTGGAAGTTCTGCAGCAGAAACTGCCATCTCTGGAGGAGCTGGAGCAGACGCCACCGCTTCGGGAGGTTCTGCGGCACAAACCGCCACCTCGGGAGGAGCTGTATTCATTAGAGTCATTGGAACAGGGAACGGCACAACCGGACATGACGAGGGAACTGGAGTGGACTCAAGGACCGGAGCGGGCTCTCGTGCTGATTCGAGGACTGAAGCAGACACCACCGCCTCGGGAGGTTCTGCAGCGGAGGCTGCCACCTCTGGGGAAACTGCGGTGGTGTGTGTGGCCCAAACACATAGAATGGCGACTGCCATTACAGGGAGCACTGAGTCCAGGGGAACAGTCTCGGTGATGACTAGTGCTGAGGCCCTTGGGATGCCCGCTGCTCTGGCCAACATCTCTCGGACACCTTGGAATCGACCTTGAGGCACAGGGCACAGCCATGAGAGGACAAGACTCTGGCATGGGGAATGATAACACTGTACTGGCCATCACCAGCGTGGGGCTTGCTGAAGACCATGGTTGGCCAAGCTCCGTGGCCACCAGAGCTCCCTGACCATAGTAAAAGCCTCCTCCCCTCCCAAAAGATGTTTAAGGGTACCGTCTTTCTCGACAGCCCCTATACCGTGAAGGGGGAACCACTTAGCAAAAGTGTATAGTCTGTGTACTGTTCTAAAGTCAATTCATTATATCCAGTGTGCATGAATGATCTTAAAGGATCTTAAAAAAAAAAAAAAAAAAAGTTATCTCTTTATTCATTCCTTCCCTTTTCTAGCTTGTACTTATTTGAACAATGCCTAAAACTTGGTATTTCAAGCACTTCCTGTGTCTGTTTGCCTCTTTAAGAAGAATCGCTTTATGTATTCCCCAATTGTAAGTCGCTTTGGATAAAAGCGTCGGCAAAATGACTAAATGTAAATGTAAAGGATCATTTAAGCCAAAACAGTACAAGTCTTCAAACACGGCATCCTTCCAGTTCAAACAGTTAGACAAAGCACAGAACTGACCAGTGTACTCCTCGATAGTGCTGGACCCTTGTCGCAGGAAAAGGATTTCCTTCGCTGGATCCATAATTAGCCTGGAACACTCGATAAAGCTGCTGGGTCCGGGTTTGGCTCAGTATTCTGTAACATGGGGACGTGACAATGCAGTTGAGGATCCAAATACAGGCTTTATTGCAAGAGTGGTCAAAACAGGCAGGGTCAAACAGCAACAAACAGGTATAATCCAGGGCAGACAAAAGAGTAATCCAAGAAACAAGCAATGGTCAGGGCAGGCATCAAAAAATCAGAAACAAGATAACAGTCCAGGGTCAAAAAACAAGGCAAGGCAAGGCAAGGCCAGGCAAGAAAACAAGGAACACAGAAAACACAGGAACTAGGGCTAAAACAAATACTAAACAATACTGAGCAATTTGAAAGAGAAATCAGGCTTTAAATAGGGTGAGACAGATGAGGTAACAAGACACAGGTGAATGCAATCAGTGTTAATGAGTCCAGGCAAAGGATTATGGGGAATGGAGTCCTGGATAAAGTGGCAAGAGTCTGTAATGGAGTGCCGAAGCTCATAGGCACACCAGATAGAGATTGTGACACATATATATATTTCTCTAAATATATATAATTTAAAATGCCTTCTCTAATGGTCTGATTTGATATAATACTGTTAACTGTTGCCATAGAGACTGAACATACAACTCTATCTGGTCTAACATCTTCTGCCCATTGTAATGCAATCATTATTGCAACTAATTCTGCTGTATATATTTAT
Organism: Sinocyclocheilus grahami; assembly: GCF_001515645.1. Classification (NCBI taxonomy): domain Eukaryota; kingdom Metazoa; phylum Chordata; class Actinopteri; order Cypriniformes; family Cyprinidae; genus Sinocyclocheilus; species Sinocyclocheilus grahami. Next base: position 759,356 of record NW_015505653.1, read on the forward strand.
CACGATAGTTTCTTCTTATCACCTCTGTCTTCTTTTATTTTGATGAGAAAAGTGATAGCCTATGTAAAAGTAGCCTACTAAAATATTCAGCAATGGACTTTTTTTTCTTAAAAAAAAAAAGTTTTACAAAATAAAACGGGTATATTATAAAACGTCAGTTAGGATATCAGTAGCTCAGTCATTCTTGAGACATGGGACAAAAAAGCCCAGCAAGGGTAACTGCTATTAGGTTTAAAAATAAAAATATTTTCAATTATAAATGTCATGAGGGATTAATAATAGAATGTATTTAGCATAATTATCACCTTCAATTTAATTTTCTCATTATTATACCTAATCTGTGTTTGTTAATGTCCTCTCACTACGTCTAAAACAGTGTGTCCACAGAGAAGGGTTCAATCATTCATATGCAATAAAATGGATAAAAATGTTTTTTTAATGATGAAAAAGAGCTTGTTTTATCAAAAGCAACACTTAAAGGGGTCATATGATGCGATTTCAATTTTTCATTTCTCTTTGGAGTGTTACAAGCTCTTGGTGCATAAAGAAGATCTGTAAAGTTGCAAAGACTAAAGTCTCAAAACCAAAGAGATATTCTTTATAAAAGTTAAGAGTCAACCACGCCTACCTAAAACGGCTCGTTCTAACACGCCCCCACATGTCTACATCACGATGTGGGAAGATTTGCATAACGCCGCCCAAATGTTCACGCAAAGAAAGAAGGCGTAACTTTTATTCTCGCTGTAGTATTGTTGACGCTGCAGCCATGTCGTGAAGGCGCTGTGTGCTTCGTTGTGAAAGCGAAACTACTTTGTTTGGTCTTCCAAAAGAGGATTATATCAGCTTCATCATGCCTAGAGCTGATCTGTGCTGGTCGCTGAGGAAATACAACAACTTTCACCGTGGACAAAGCGGAGTCCAGCCCGCCTC
>NW_015505653.1:760673-774131 GCF_001515645.1 Sinocyclocheilus grahami
GATTTTAAAGTTGCGTCCCCACTTTTTGTCAACACCGTCAGACATTCAATAAAATGTAATAAAATCAGGGAATATCAGGGGTAGCTGTCACTCTAAAGGACCCCCTTGCCACAGTTCACCTCTGCAGAGTACATCAGTGTCAGACAGGCTCTGCTAAGTTTGTTTTAGAATATTTTAAATCCTAATGTTAATATTTCCTGTGTCACAGTCATGATATGTCAACACCATCTTCCAATTTCTGAGGAAATTATTTTATCCTCTTTTATCCTCCTGAAGCAGGTTCCATTAGCATCTAGCATCAACAGAAAAAAATGTAATGCTACTACATGAACTCACTGATTTTGTGAAAGAAATGCCAAATTTGTCAACACCGTCAGATGTCACCACCATAAGATCTTGTGTTCCAATGATATATCAAAATACTTAAATGTGACTCTTGAATAAAAGCTTTATAAACAATAACATACTCCCTGTTTGTTTTAATAATTGACTGATTCAATGTATTTGATAGTTAAAATGATTACAAATTCAGGTTTTCGTCTCCTCCGTCAGTTGAATATTTTGATAATATTTCACTATGATATTTCATATTTGTTGTGGAACTGTTGGTCACATGTGAAAGTGTAATCTGTCTGCTAACACGAGAATGTGTTTTGAAATGTTAAAAACATCTTGAATGCTTGTTAAAGATAAAGTTGAGATTATATTACACAGTCCAAGGTAAAAAAAAAAAGCACATTTTGTTAAAAAAGAGAAAAGTTGGGAGGTTGTATCAAAGCATAGCTCAGTAGCTTAGTACATATAAGATACATAAATGTAGTTTCATTTGTCTGAGTACAAGGTTTTATTTTTTCAATTTTGCACCCTGTTTTGTCCCACTTCTCAAGAATGACTGAGCTACATTACAAACAAACAAGAGAGCTTACCGGACTATATCGTCTGGACAACATATTTTAATAAATGTACAGGCCCAAAAGAAGCATCCAAGTTTGTTTGGAGGAAAGTGCAGTTTGTAATCACTGCTGCTTCTCTGTTTCGGCTATCCTGATTGGCCAGTGGCTCTAAATATAATTTCCGGGTCAGCAGCTACAGGTTGCTAAGAAGTTGGTGCAGATGACACGTCAGCCTGGCTGGAAAACAAGCACAAACTGCGACACCTGCTTATAAAGCACAATGTCATAAACCTCCGCGCTGCATTTAAACGCGCACTGCCGACTGTAGTTACTGCATTACAGTCGCGAAGGTTCACTGAAGAAGAAGACTGCAGCTGTAGCATCACGCATGCTGAGATTGAGAGCGAGTCCAGCATCTCTCAGCCTGGACTCATCCGACACGACCCACACAAGATGATCAGCCCAGCAGCGCGGCGTTATCGTGGATGAGAGAGAGAGAGAGAGAGAGAGAGCTTACCGGACTAAAGCTTTTGTCTTCCGCATCCTCCTGGACATGTCGTCCCCGTCGCCGGTGCAGATCAGAGAGGCGAACGCGCACCTGGCAGCGCTGCACAGGCGGGTCTCAGACCTGGAGCAGAGGCTGGAGGACGCGGAGAAAACCGTGCGGGAGCAGGCCGAGAGTCTCATCCGCAAAGACGAGCAACTGAGAGCTGCCACGCGAGAAATCACGGAGGCCAAGGACAAGTAGGGCAAAGAATATATTTACTGCTGTAACACAATCGTGTCCTTCTGTAGATGCCTAATATTGTATTACCTGACATCAAAACCATGCGTTTGCTAAGTCATAAAGCTCAACTAAGCTGCTGTAGGCGACTTTTGCATAAAAATATCCCTGAAGTCAAATGTAGCAGATACCTAACAGATATCACGGTGGTCTAGAAACCCCTCCCGTCACTATGACAGCTCTTGACTGTTTAAAAAGCCAAACAGACCGCCGTTAACCAATCAGAACAAGAGCTGCTAATGTTGTGAGGGGGCGGGGCTTGTTTTCTTTTTATTATGATGAAAAAATAAATAAATAACTTGTTACGTGTACTGCATTAGACTAACCGGGACTTGTCCCAGCACTTAGGCCTACATATTGTTGCTCTTTTGCATGTGCGAGAAATGCCAGACGGGTGAAGGATAGTCCGGACTATTTTCAAAAGCAATTGCAAATTGTATTTTCAATTGCGTTTTCCATATGTGGACGCATAAACTGTGACATAATCCAAATGCAATTGCAAATCCTGCATTAGCGTTTGCATTTTCGCTTTCGCGAACGCACAGTGACTGCCACATTTCAAATGAAAAAGCAGCTGTATTTCCCATGTCTTAGGAGTTATGAGCCTGTCATATTAAATAGCAATATTAATTACCAGGTCTGCTTTTTCACTCTCGCTGCGTCGCGCATGTAACCTGCCAAAACTCAAATGGAATCGCAATTCCTTTTGCATTTGAAATTCACAAATTAGAATTTTTATTTTTTATAATCCTTATTGTCAACAAGTAGCATGTACAGTGCCATATCTCACTATATAACATGCCTCAACAAGAAGGAAAAAGAAAAGGAAAGGGGAAAAAAGAGGGTACATAAGCATCAGTTTACAGACAAATACATGTATTTACATTTCCATAGGATATTACAAAGCAAATTTTAATACAGAAAATATACTTTGCAGGTCAGCACCATTGTTTATTATTATTATTGTTTTTTTTTATATTATGTGAAAATGTTAAAGGTGGAACATATATTAATTGTTTTAGTTGCTTTACTATTTTTAGATTTTGACATCACATCTACAAACATTTTAATCTCTTTTCCAAGCACCATAAAAAGAGGTTTGCCTTTTGTAAACTTGCATTTATGAATGTGAACTTTACATAAAATTGATGATAAAACCAACATCCTTTAAAGAGCGATCCTTGATAATAACCCAAAATCACATGTTCATAAGAGAAGGAAAATCTTTTAAAAATATTATCGGCAACGAAACCCTCCACATTATTCCAAACCGAGATCGATTGAGCAGCATATGATAATTGAGAGATACCTTCTGCTTTAGTGAGCAGAACTCTGCCTTTGAGTGATGAATCTCTTTGCAACCAATGATTCAACAACTTACGTGTCTTTTCAAATCGGAAGAAAATTGGAAGGGCATCTAATTTTATCATCTTTAATTATTTTAACTCCCAAATAAATAACACTCTCTCTTACAGGAATATTACATATTAAGGATTCCAAACAATTCCCAACTGGGAGTAACTCACATTTGTTAATGTTAAGGCGAAGACCTGAGGCTTTAGAAAAGGGCTTAAGAGACTCTAATGCTACCGCAACCTGAGAGGCATCCTTCAAAAACAAAAAGGTGTCATCAGCTAACTGACTTATTACCACTTCAGTGTCATCAACAGTTATTCCTTTTAAAGGACTTTCTCTGATATGCAAATTTAGAAGTTTGGTAGCTATTAGAAACAGATATGGAGTGATTGGGCATCCCTGCCTGACTCCCCGATTCAGAGTAAATCTGGGAGAGGTACCGCTGCTAAGTTTGATAGAGCTATTGCAATTAGTATAAAGCATTTTAATAGATCTACAAAAGAAGTCACTAAATCCCACCTCCCTCTTTGTAAGTTGAAACCATAAACATTAATAATAATAATACAGGTTGAATTTAAAATTTTAAGGGCAAGTAAAATGTAATGTCCAGACGTATCACACTCAGAACTTAATATTTTCCCTTTAAATCCATTTTTCAAGATACAAACCCCAGCAGAATGAGTAGTGCCGTGAGATAACCATAAATCTAGTCCCCATTGTGACCTCCAAAAATGTTAGGGATGCACCGATATGAAAATTTTGGCCGATACCGATAACCGATTATTCTTTATTTTTGAAAGCCGATAACCGATATGTTGGCCGATAAATCTATATCCAAATTGTTATATACTTTTTGAGAGCCTGATTACAAAAAAGGTCTCATCATTAAAAGCCACATCCCAAACACTTCAACATAAGCAGCCTAGTTTGAACGGTGTACATTTTAAAAATATTTTTACTCTCCCATTACCAAATTTAGTCATAAAAAAGCCTTACAAATAAATAAAATTATGCATAAATTTTAACTGGAGTCTCATTCAAGTCTTTAAATAAAGTAAGAAGGAGAGTACCTTTGCACTGAAAGAGGCTGTAAACATTTATTTTCTTCCAGTTCCAGTCACCTTAATTATGGTAGGGCATCCCTCGTAGTTTAAGTGGGTGGAGAAATCTCAACGCCGTCTACAAAGGCACGGCCACCGACGAAGAAACTTTCTTATTTTCCTTTCCTGACTTTCAGCTGAAAATGAGTACATTTTCAGCAAATTTTCATTTTTGATGAACAATTCCTTTGACATTGTTTTTTGGTTCCATGGGTTTGCTATGTTATTTTTTATGTTATGTGACAAGGTCTGTGGTTAGAATTGGAAACTTTAGCGTGCTGAATTTTTCAGTCATACCTCAAACATTAATTTTAAAAAGACATGAATTTTACTTAATAGACATATCAAACCGCCATTATAGTCCTGATATAGCAACTGTTTTAAAACAAAAAACACATCAGCTTCAATGTTCATATTTGAAGTATGGCTGTATAGTTTATTTTGCAGAACAAAACATGAAAATCTCTTCAAGTAATATTAACCAGAGAATTTAAAGGGACAGTTCACCCAAAAATGAACATGTTGTCATTTACTCACCCCCATGTTGTTCCAAATCTGTATGAATTAATTTTCCATAATATGGCAATGGAGATCAGCAACTGTTTGGTTACCAACACTTTTCAAATTATCTTTACGTTTGACAGAAGAAAGAAACTCGTACAGGTTTGGAATAAATGATGACAGAATTTTCATTTTGTGGTGAATGATCCCTTTAATAAATCACCAACTGCCACTCTAAAAAAATATTTGCAATTTCCTGAGGGTGAATTAGCCGTCCAGATTGGCCTACAAATGAATGTTATGACTGAACCGCTCTGTTCTGATTGGTGCTTAAATTGCAGCTTTAATTAATAAGGTAATTTGCTGAAAAGGACATTTTTTTCTCTGTTTTTCATGTAGAGAGATTTTCTTCCTCCATGAGAAGCTTTGTCAATCAGAGGAATCCATCCATAAACTCAACCAAACGATTAAGGAAAAAGATTCTCTAATCGGACAGTTACAACACCGATGTCAGTTGCTGGACAGCATTTGCAAAAGCCGTCCATTTCTGGACAGCATGCTGGCCCAGATGGCCGAGGCAGAGAGAACGGGGAAGCCCACGACCAACAGCTCTTTCACGGACGGAGAGTCCAACTGCAGCCCCAGCCGCCTCTCCAACCACAAAGACTTCTCCCTCAGCGAGGACGACTCAGACGATCAGGAATTAGATGGGGTTGTGTTTGGGACCACAGTATGAGCGTCTCAATTCAACTGCTCCTCATCTCAGGTTTAGCAGCCTGTGTGCTTTGATAGTTACAATTGATTCGATGTCTGGTTAAAATATCCATTGTATCATAATGCAGGTTAATGGAGTGTGAATGGGATTCTACTGTAAAGAGAGAATGCCTGGTCAATTCTGGCTAAATCTATGCGCAAATTGATGCAAGTATGCCACGTATCTTATACAGGTGCTTCTCAATAAATTAGAATGTCATGGAAAAGTTCATTTATTTCAGTAATTCAACTCAAATTGTAAAACTCGTGTATTAAATCAATTCAATGCATACAGACTGAAGTAGTTTAAGTCTTTGGTTCTTTTAATTGTGATGATTTTGGCTCACATTTAAGAAAAACCCACCAATTCACTATCTCAACAAATTAGAATATAGTGACATGCCAATCAGCTCCCTCAGACCGCTTCAGTTCTTCTCATTACTGAATGGAACAGGTGTTTTTTTTTAAGCTTCAGTTTAAGATAGTTGTTTTATTTTGGTTAACTTGTTTTATTCATCCCTTTTTAACTTTAAATTTGCATATGCTATGATATATTTCTCAGCTGTTTATACCTTATGGATTTATTGCATTACATGAATATTAGAGAAGAATGTTTTTAAAGTTTACATTGAAATGATCTGTTACAGGCAGTCCACCTGCTTGGTTTTTTATCCAGTCCTGTTTTACAAAGAGCATCTGGGAAAATGTTTTGAAGATGCAATATACTCTGATGTTGCATGCTTGCTGTTTTGTTAATGCCTCTCGGTGAACAATTTCAGCAGTCATTGACAATGTACAAATGACCCTTGGCCTCAAACTCCCATATTAAAATGCAACACAATATTTTGCATACCTATGCTGGAAAGCATATTTAAAGGAATGGTTTACCCCACATTTTAAATCTTGTCTTTTACTCAGCCTCATGTCTTGACCGGGTTCCAAACCTCTATTACTTTCTTCTGTATAACACAGCGGACACTTTGAACAATGTTTGGATCCAATGGATGAAAAAAAACCCCACACATTTTGTGTTCCACGGAAGAAGGGAAGTCATACATACATATGTGGAATATAAGTGATTTTTAATTGTTACATTTTGTTGTTACAAAGTAAAACAGTGCCTAAAAGACTCATGGTTGCTTGTTCGATGGAATTATTTATTCAGAAAAATTCTAATAAATTATTTTGTTATTCTTCAGTGCTAAATATCTAAAGTGTGTACTTTTTCCTCAGAAACACAATACATACAGGAAATCAATCGAGCCCTAACGTTGGGGGCTTTTAAAAATATATATATATTAAAACTGCTTAAATATGTCTTAAATTTTGGGTTGGGTGAACTATCCCTTAGTTCTTTTGAACAAATTTTAATTTGAAAAATAATACTTTACAATTAGGTTTGTTAATGCATTCGGTAAAATAAGGAAAAAAGAACATTGTTTTTACAGTATTTATTAATATGTTTATTTACGAATATACTATTGTTCATGTTAATTTATACTATTTGAAATTAACATTAATAAATGCTGTAAAAATATTGTTCATTGATATGTCATGTTAGCTGTTGTCTTAACCAATGCTAACGTAGAACGTTCCTCAACAACCGTGAAAGTATTTTCCTCCCCTGAAGTTACTTCATATTAAAGTTTTGTGCTGGAAACTCAGAAGTCAATCATGGGAGTAATCCACAAAACAGGAGTTTTTGAGATTGTGCTGTTGAGCGAGGCGCTGAAGCTCAAGGCTGCTGTTAGTGACAGTCAGTGTGACACCAATCGTACGCTGTAATTTAAGGTGCATTGTATGTAATTAAATGATCTCTGCAGTGAAGTTGTTCCCTGAGAGCCTCACTTGATTAAACAGTTAGCACTTAAAATAGAGCTTCACCAGAGCAAATCCAAGTAAGCTAAAGCTGTTGCCTACACATCTACTGGCTCATGGTTGAGAAATCGTAAAAAGAGTGTAAAAGCACTTGTTTTTGTTTGCTGAATATGAAGCATGTTACATTTTTACATGTACACGTAAAACAGCTGTCCTCACTGTTATTTCAGTTCTAATGTGATGCCAGTACATATATATATATATATATATATGGTATAGGCCTTTCACTAAATTCATTTAGTTGTTTTTGACCGTTTAATTCGACCTAGCAAAATCAAGTCTATGCAAGCCTGTCATATTTTGCCATATTTATTTAGAGTCAAGCTGTGGAAGCCAGATGGAGGGGAGCCATACTGTAGTGAATGAGTGTACCGATGATGGGGCATTATTCATGTACAGCGTGTGTCCTGGTAAAGATGTGATGGTTACACAATATTTTCGTGTTTGTTTTAAATACGCCACTATTTATGAAAATAGGCTTATTGTCCAACTCCCTTAGAGTTAAACAGTTGAGTTTTACTGTTTTCGAATCCGTTCAGCCGATCTCTGGGTCTGGCGGTAGCACTTTTAGCTGTAGCTTAGCATAGATCATTGAATCTGATTAGTTCAAGGAACTTTGCTGCCGTACCATGGGTGCAGCAGGCGCAATGATATTACGCAGCGCCTGAAAATAGGCTTATTGGAAGTTACCTAGCTGGGGACTATTTTCACGTGCTGGTACAGCAGCAAAGTTCCTTGATTATTACGCCGGAATGAGAGTATAGTTCCTAGCCATATCGGCCTAGAAAATCGCAACTCTTAATTTTCCATCAGTTTTAGTACACAATGTAACTACAGAAGGGTCAAGTTTTAAATAGGAAAAGTATAGAAACTCTTTGGTCATTTTTGAGCGAGATGCTCACGGTCTAATCCGATTCAATGATCTATGCTAAGCTACAGCTAAAAGTGCTACCGCCAGACCTGGAGATCGGCTGAATGGATTCGAAAACGATAAAACTCAACTGTTTAACTCTAAGGGAGTTGGACAATGAGCCTATTTTCATAAATAGTGGCGTGTTCCTTTAAGAGTTACATGTGGTTCTGACCTGCAGCATGGTAACTTTACATATTGGGGCATGTCATATTTGTCTTGCTAGTGCCCTGTACAGAAGTGTGTTTGCTAACATTTTTCTCTACAGATAAAGTAAAGCAGTGCCTAAAAGACCCATGGTTACTTGTTCAATGGAGTTATTTATTCTGAAAAATACAAATTAATATTTTTGTTTTCTTCAGTGCTAAATATCTCAATTGTGTACTTCTTCCTGATGCTTTGTGCGAATTAGGGGAGTAACTTCCCTGCGAAAGGTTCACTGTATAAATGCAAGAAGCATTTTCAAAAACTGGGTACAATGAGGTTACTTTAATCACCCTTCAACCACTGAACATTAAAAGGACATTTAAAAGTGTAAAATAACTAACAATTACTACAACAGGCCATGAATTACCCCTAAAGCTGGCTTATTTCAATATTAGACATGTTAAATATCACTGTAGTAATATATGCCTTTATTATGTAACATACATTGCCTTATAAATGTTCATTAACTAGAGCCTTGATCATATTTCAGAGTGATTTCTGTCATTTTGACAGATGCTATTGAAACATTCCAGTAAACACTGCTAATGGGAATGAGAAGTGGAAAAGGGAGACGATTACATTTTAAAGCATCTGGGTAGAAAAAGATAAAAAACCTTACTGTTTCTTTATAAAGGGACATCGCCAACTACTGGCCCTGCATGGATAATACAGCATTTTTAGTTGTTTTCGTGGATCTGTGTGAACAGGGATCGTTTTGGTAGTCTTGCCATCTGTACGCAATTTCAAAGATGCAATGGTACACCAATATAGCCCACTACAAAACAAAAGTTTTTCCTCTTTTTGAAAAGTTTCCCATACAGACGACAACATTGTCAAAATGATCCCCATTCACACGGATCCATGAAAATAACTAAAAGCGCTGTATTATGCATGCAAGACCAGTAGTTGGCGATGTCACACACTTATAGACCTAACACATGATATGCACTTACATGACGTCACTATTTTCACAAATTTGTTTTAGTAGTTACACAGAAACGACAACTGTATCATTTTCATTTGCACTTTGAAACCCGTTTCCAAAAGTTTGTGATTTCAGGACCCGTTGTTGTGTAAATGAAGTTTTCCGTTTTTTGTTGAGAATGGTGTTGTGTAAATGCCCCCTTAGTACACTACAGTAAATTATTCATGGGATATATTGTAGACTTAGCAATATTATATGCATTTTGGCCATTCAGTTACACGACTATGCCATTTTTGGAAACGTGTTTCAAAGTTTAAAACGATACAGCTATTGTCTGTGTGTAAACGACAAAAACATCAATTTGTGAAAAAAGTGATGCGTATTACATGTTTGCAAAGTGTTTCTTTACAAAGTTTCATTGCCAATTACTGACCTAGAATGCATAACAGCATTTTAAGCTGATCTGTGCAAACAGGGTTTGTTTTGATAACGTTGTTGTCTGTAAACAGAATATTTGTAGAACAATGTTACGATTTGAAATGGTTTCAGTGTTTCCCCAAACCGGAAGTACCTCCTATAATCTATAATGCAGTAGGCTTGTTAGGAAAAAGGTGGATATGCAGGACATAACTCAAATCCTAATATTAAACAATATATTAAATTCAGGAAAATCGGAGTACAAATTCATCTTTATTTCAATATTTAATTAGACTTTTTCCATTTTCATTAATAGGACAGATAAAAATAGTAGTTATGTTGCATTAAAAGCGCTTCTGTTGCACTGCCCTCATACAGACTCAGTGGGGAAAGAGACTTTTTAATCCATCTTTAGTGGAGTCAGTATGACTCTTCCCTCTACCAATGCAGTTATGAAACCCTTTGGTGCCATCAGGGCCGACAGGCTGGCGCACAACCAGGACACTTAAATACCTCATTATCTGATTGGGTGACACAGAGCCGCCCATCTCAGGCTGAATGACCTGGGCGGCATTTTTACATCTCTGGACCCAAGGGCTGCCGTTGAAGCCCAAGTCTTCTGGGGAGAGCTCACCCTTGTACCTGCTGAAGGAGGATGTACCAGCTACAGTGGGTAAGCTGCTGAAAGGATGGGTAGCCAGAGGAGAGGTCACATGACTGCAAGGAAAAAGCTTGCGAGGCAGGAGGTGGCTTCCTACAGGACTGCCAAGGGGATTCCTGTAAGGGTCAGAGCAGAAAGTCGATATCCGCGGGATGGCGAGGGGGCTGCCATAGAGGGCCTGAGGGCGGGAGACCCTGCGGTTAGGCCGGGGCGAGGGAGGGGCAAAATCAGACTCTGAAGAGCTGCAAACAGCCGAATCCTCCAGAGAATAAAGGAAGCGCCTGGACTTTCTCTTTGACTTTTTTTAATTCTCATTGTCAATACCTTCTTCAGACTCTTCCTCCACTAGGCTTTGGCTCCATCCTGGCTTACGAGTTCCACGGCTACCCAGCAGGACCACACAAATGCCCCTTCCTCTCTGCTGCTGCTCTTCCGCCTTCAGGGCTTCGTAGGCCTTGCGTGCACCCTCCAGATACTCATACTCCACCACAGCACACACTTTGCGTCCCAGTTCAAGGTGTTTCTGAGTATAGCATTTCAACTCCATAGGGATCTCTTTTCCTCGGCGCAGAATGCGGAGAGATGAAAAGGTGCCATAGGGAGAAAACACCCGCATTGCGGCTTTCATGATGCCTAGCTGGTCCACAACCAGTGACCCGTTTACCTCATCTTTGACTGGGCCAACACAGTCCAGGAAGTTCCAGGATAGAAGTAGCTTGCTTGTGGGAATGCACATGAGCCAATCAGGTACTGGAGTCCTTCGTCGCACCTTGGTTTCCATCTCATTCACTTCCAGCTGCGGAGAAGTTCTTGCAGCCACCAGTGTCGTGAGCCAGTCACGTGTGAGATCTCTAATCTGTGAAAACACGAATCAAAGCACTAAAAAAAAGTATTGTAATATTAACAATAATAAAAAAAATTTTTTAAAAACAACTGGCAAATGGCAAGTTCCATTACTATATACCATAAAAACTGTAAGAAATCAAACACATACATTTGCATACATGCACACACACACACATATATATATATACACACATATACTGTATGTATATGTCCATACACACACACACGCCACTAAAATAATGCAATTAACATTAACAACATAAGATACAACATAAAACACTAATGTGCATAACTAAAGAAAAAAAAACATATATATTAAATTACATTTTAAAATACTCATAATCAGACTAGTTACTTTACTGATTTTTTAAATTCTTTTTATTACATGATTACATATTCACACAATAGCAATAAATTATTAATAATTTATTGATTCTCCCTAATTCCTTTTTTCATCTTTGAAATGTTCCCTTCTAAAATAGCCTATCGCTAATATACACTCAGAAAGTCCAGTTTTGTGGAAGACACAGCATTTGACCTCTGGATTGACAAAAATCATGTGTTTTTTCTCAACATTTCAACATTGCATCAACTACTGATGAGCACATTAATTTGTATTTGAATTATCACTCAGTTGGTTAATTACTATGTCTTTGGAAGGCTTTTGTCTTTCAAACACATTAAAATGCTCTAATTCACGTTATTTCTTATTTACTCGTAATGCAGACATTCCCAAACTTTTTGTCAGTTGAGCATCTTTCATCTTATATATTTAAATATTTAAGATTTTAAAATAAATATTTGCATGTTCACATTTCTCTGATGTTGGTTAATGGTCACAAATACCATTATTTGTGTTTTATTTTTATTGTTTTTTTTAAATGATTTAATCAATTGTTAGCATTTCATTCATGAATCCCCTGCAGTTCCTTTACGAACCTAATTCACGTTATTTCTTATTTACTCGTAATGCAGACATTCCCAAACTTTTTGTCAGTTGAGCATCTTTCATCTTATATATTTAAATATTTAAGATTTTAAAATAAATATTTGCATGTTCACATTTCTCTGACGTTGGTTAATGGTCACAAATACCATTATTTGTGTTTTATTTTTATTGTTTTTTTTTAAATGATTTAATCAATTGTTAGCATTTCATTCATGAATCCCCTGCAGTTCCTTTACGAACCCCAGTTTGGAAAACCTTGATGTAATATAATGTTTAATGCACTTCATGTTGATAATTACAATTAATGGAATATATTTTCTTGCTCTTTGTATTTTTACATCATTAAGGTACAAGATTATCCTATTTACATCAATGTGATAAATGAGTTTGGTCAAAATTAATCCAAAAGTAATCAAAAAAGTAGTCTGATTACATTACCTAAAATGTGTAATGTAATGGATTACGTTACTAACTACAATTTGTCATGTAATTTGGAATCAGTAACAGATTACAATTTGTAAGTAATCTACCCAGCTCTATACATGCATGTATGCGTGTGTGTGTGTGTGTGTGTATATATATAAAATGTGCACAGCAAGTTGGTATTTTAACAATATTTTTTTTGTTGACTAAATTCAAGTACAATCTGTAAAACTTTTTTAAAAGTTTATTTCATTGTGACACTTCAAATCAGATGAAGATGATGGTTATTTGATCCAAGATGGTGAACTCTTACAATCCAGAGTTCACCATCACAGAATTCCTCCTCAAAAACATCGGTCAACTCAGTTGAACTCCTGAAAAACAGTTTTGTCATATATTTTCAAAAACATCTCAAACTTATCCATTAACTTACCCGTCCAAACTATCATTTAGCCCATCATCAGTGTATGAGAACGGCCCCTTCGATTGCTGAGTGTCTTCACAATGGAAGACGTCAGTAAAACCGGGTGAGGACATAGTTGACAGATTATTTTTTATAACACTGACAAAGACTGACGTCTATTTGACGTTAAAAATGTAATTAGTAGGTAGGCTAGTTAGTTAAACTGTGTTGTAAACATCCTACCTGGCATCTTCCCTGTATGTTTCCCGGTATACCGCCACACATGGGAAGTGGGAAGTCATGGCCTAATGGTTAGAGAGTCGGACTCGTAACCCAAAAGTTGCGAATTCGAGTCTCCGGTCTGGCATGAATTGTAGGTGGGGGGAGTGAATGTACAGCCCTCTCTTCCACCTTCAATACCACGACTGAGGTGCCCTTGAGCAAGGCACCTA
>NW_015505653.1:775110-796558 GCF_001515645.1 Sinocyclocheilus grahami
CCGGCAGGAATTGTAGGTGGGGGGAGTGAATGTACAGCTCTCTTTTCCACCTTCAATACCATGACTGAGGTGCCCTTGAGCAAGACACCGAACCCCAACTGCTCCCCGGGCGCCGCAGCATAAATGGCTGCCCACTGCCCACCGGGTGTGTGTTCATGGTGTGTGTGTGTTCACTGCTGTGTGTGTGCACTTAGGATGGGTTAAATCCAGAGCACGAATTCCTAGTATGGGTAAACATACTTGGCCACATGTCACTTCACTCACATCACCTGAAGACAGGTGATTCTTTTCAGAATACTGATTTATACGTCCTTACGTCACAATTATAAAAGAGGTCTACTGGGCGACGTATGACACGCTTGCTGTGAAACGACCAAGGATAAATGCATAAGGAAAAAAAAAGTTTTTTCTTAAACACATTTTCGATTTTATGAACATTCTACAAGGCTATTTGATAGTACATATGCACATGCGCACTGAAGGCAAAGCGCTGTTAGGGAGCATAAGTAATAAAAAAAAAGTTTGTTTGTCTTAACCACCAAAATACACCCATCATAATACACCCAGCCGTATTATTTACACTTAACTTCTATTAATCACTCAATTACACGTAGACTCTGTTCCCACGACCTTACTAAATGTTTAATGGGTATGTTAGTTACTTTTCGACCCATTTGGAGACCCTGCATGTAGACTTTATGCAAACCCACCTTCAACCCGACTTGTGTGTGTACTGTGAGGGACGAGGTGTCAAGATTAAGTGCAACGTGTATTCCAAATGAATAGGTACCACAGGGGATCCATGAGACGGTAGTGCAGGACTACACCCCCTACTAGGCTTCCTGTATATTAGAACGGTTAACATCCCTTGTGTTTAGTTTTTCCTCACGTAGCCTATGGCATGCTGTAGAGAGCACGATGAAGGTAGTCTGAAGTCCTGCTGCTAATTATATAACACTCTTCACAGCCAATAAGGACCACACTCAGGATAATGTGTGCTTAAGCAGATTATAATTACAGTAACTGTTGCCTTTGTACATGTAAGCGACTCGGTGTGACCGGAATAAAAGCTATTGCTGATAAATTTAATAACACCGCACAGAACCATCTTCGCGATTTGTACAACCAGAAGTTAGCAAGCAATCAATGCACTTAAAATTTTTCAAAAGAACTCTTTCTGAGATCAAATTCTAACATTTTGACTAGTTAGGGCAGGCAATGCTACCAAAAAGTATTTATATATAATAAAAAGTGAAGTCATTATAATTTTTTTAACTACATTTGTTGTTTTTTTAAGCATTTGCGTACTATCCCCGTAGGGGACAGAAAAGTTCCACTAATAGAAGACTTGAGTTCATAAACAATTTACCCTGCAACTGGACTGATAAGCCATTTTACAATGAAATTGTCATGACATATCATCACCAGTAGGTGGCACTCATTGATATCGTTGGTTCTGCTATTTGCTGAAATGCTTGGCTTCAACCTCATTGTAGAACTCTTCGTCACTTTTAAATTTTTTAAACAAAATTTCTTTACAATTACAATTTATGGCATAATTCATCTTATGACAAAATTACAGTACATTTCTGATTTCAAGTTGTTTTCCAGAGAGTTAACAAATGATTTATTGCGCTATAAGCATTTAACAGCAGGTGGCGCATTGGAACTGTGAATGTATTCCATTAAGTTCAATTGATTTAGGTTATAGATTATTTTGACTGATTTGAAAAGTAATTTCAGATTCATTTGAAACACACAAGTGCACTTAAATGTGCAAACCATGTCTGAAAGTGTTGTTGCACGGACATAACCACAATGTGATAATATTATGACAGAATTGACTCTGAAGGCATTTCTATTGAGGAAAGTAAATCAATCAAGCAATTAAGTGCCCTTTAAGCTGCTGACCCCAGTGACGGGTTTCGTAACCCCAGCACAACAAGGTCCCATGACAACATCAACAGCTCTGATCCTGTGACTGTGCCATCTATAATTAGCCGGTGGAACTGGAACAGCCTGGGTGATGAAAGTTTCAGGTAACAAGGAGACAGAATCTCTGCCTTCTACAGCCTCTGCAGCAGACAAACAAAACAGTGACTTCTGCAAAGACAAATGCCATCCATGTGAATGCATCATGTTCGTCTCTAACTGTGCACACTACTTGCATCAGGATGAGAATTGGGAGTCACGAGTCCTTATCATGCAAGGGAGTTTCGATCAACCGGCTCGTGCAATTTCAGGATGTGAAATATTATACACATTTGAGAAAAATACGAATTCAACCATTCCTTTCCCCTATATGTGCTACACTTGCGATTCAACCCCGAATTCCAAATGAATAGGTACCACAGTGGATCCATGAGACGGTAGTGCAGGACTACACCCCCTACTAGGCTTCCTGTATATTAGAACGGTTAACATCCCTTGTGTTTAGTTTTTCCTCACGTAGCCTATGGCATGCTGTAGAGAGCACGATGAAGGTAGTCTGAAGTCCTGCTGCTAATTATATAACACTCTTCACAGCCAATAAGGACCACACTCAGGATAATGTGTGCTTAAGCAGATTATAATTACAGTAACTGTTGCCTTTGTACATGTAAGCGACTCGGTGTGACCGGAATAAAAGCTATTGCTGATAAATTTAATAACACCGCACAGAACCATCTTCGCGATTTGTACAACCAGAAGTTAGCAAGCAATCAATGCACTTAAAATTTTTCAAAAGAACTCTTTCTGAGATCAAATTCTAACATTTTGACTAGTTAGGGCAGGCAATGCTACCAAAAAGTATTTATATATAATAAAAAGTGAAGTCATTATAATTTTTTTAACTACATTTGTTGTTTTTTTAAGCATTTGCGTACTATCCCCGTAGGGGACAGAAAAGTTCCACTAATAGAAGACTTGAGTTCATAAACAATTTACCCTGCAACTGGACTGATAAGCCATTTTACAATGAAATTGTCATGACATATCATCACCAGTAGGTGGCACTCATTGATATCGTTGGTTCTGCTATTTGCTGAAATGCTTGGCTTCAACCTCATTGTAGAACTCTTCGTCACTTTTAAATTTTTTAAACAAAATTTCTTTACAATTACAATTTATGGCATAATTCATCTTATGACAAAATTACAGTACATTTCTGATTTCAAGTTGTTTTCCAGAGAGTTAACAGATGATTTATTGCGCTATAAGCATTTAACAGCAGGTGGCGCATTGGAACTGTGAATGGATTCCATTAAGTTCAATTGATTTAGGTTATAGATTATTTTGACTGATTTGAAAAGTAATTTCAGATTCATTTGAAACACACAAGTGCACTTAAATGTGCAAACCATGTCTGAAAGTGTTGTTGCACGGACATAACCACAATGTGATAATATTATGACAGAATTGACTCTGAAGGCATTTCTATTGAGGAAAGTAAATCAATCAAGCAATTAAGTGCCCTTTAAGCTGCTGACCCCAGTGACGGGTTTCGTAACCCCAGCACAACAAGGTCCCATGACAACATCAACAGCTCTGATCCTGTGACTGTGCCATCTATAATTAGCCGGTGGAACTGGAACAGCCTGGGTGATGAAAGTTTCAGGTAACAAGGAGACAGAATCTCTGCCTTCTACAGCCTCTGCAGCAGACAAACAAAACAGTGACTTCTGCAAAGACAAATGCCATCCATGTGAATGCATCATGTTCGTCTCTAACTGTGCACACTACTTGCATCAGGATGAGAATTGGGAGTCACGAGTCCTTATCATGCAAGGGAGTTTCGATCAACCGGCTCGTGCAATTTCAGGATGTGAAATATTATACACATTTGAGAAAAATACGAATTCAACCATTCCTTTCCCATATATGTGCTACACTTGCGATTCAACCCCGATTATTAATGAAAACTGAGCTTCATTAAGTTTTATACATGATGCAAAGGTTTCAGATATAACTGTAACATGCACATCGAAAGCAACAGGGAAAGGCCATCGTTTCCATAAGGAAATTCCATCGTACTCGGTACAAACAAGTTGATAGCTATTAAAGTGCACGTTGTACTCTCTGTTTGGGCATTGATTCCCCGAATCAGCCCACGTGGTGTCTAAGCAGGAGTTTCCCTCACCACCAATGGCAAAGCGAGAGCGAGACGCTTGAGGAACATTTCTAACCAATGAGAAAGACGAGCGGTTTGCAAGGCCGCGCCCACTCGAAAGCGGTATATATATATATAGGCGAGGGTTTCGCTAGAAGCCGGCAGAAGCAACTTCTCAGACAGCGAAACGAGCAAAGGGATACTACAACGCCAAACGATACTTGGATTATACTTTTGGCAGCACACTTTGACTGGATTTGAATATTTCCGAGCTCTTCCGGAGACTTGTGGATTACTATTATTTGAATCAAAATGACCCTGGAAGAAGTCGTTGGATGCAATATTACTGATAAAAAGTAAGTTCTTCATTGCATGCATGCATCCATATTCAATGCGACTCTCCTCAATGGGTATCTTAGTGTATAGAGAACTACCCGATTGTCGCTTACCATAGTCTGCATGTTTTTACAGAATGGACACCGTGAGCCAAGCATTGGAAGAGCTGCTGGTAGCAGCACAGAGACAGGACTGTCTTACAGTCGGCGTTTATGAGTCTGCAAAACTGATGAATGTGTAAGTATATACCTATGTCTGATTTTTACACATGTAACCATACTGTTTTATCCTAACAAACAGGAGACTAAATGCAATTCATTTGATCTACAGAGACCCAGATTGTGTCGTACTGTGCGTTCTGGCCACCGATGAAGAGGACCAGGACGATATTGCGCTGCAGATTCACTTCACGCTCCTTCAGGCGTTCTGCTGCGACAACGACATCAACATCCTGCGGGTGTCTGGACTGAGACGCCTCGCACAGGTGCTCGGCGAGCCAACCGTGGATAACAGCGAGCCAAGGGATTTCCACTGCATCCTAGTCACTGTAAGTAGACTTGAATTCGCAAGCTGCGTTATCATATGCAACGTGCATTCAGAGTTAAATCGGTTAATATCTTATGACATCGACTTACGTTGCATTTCATGCATTTTCACAGAACCCTCAATGCCAACCACTCAAATGCCAGGCACTGAAGGACGTGGGCAACTACTGTGAAGAGAGCCGTTGCAAAAACCAATGGATTCCATATCTGTCCCTGCAAGAACGCTGAACGAGTTGCGAGGCTATTGATGCAATGAAGAATGGAAGAGTCATTCTTTGCGAATGAAAGCAAAAGGGCTCGGCACCAGCCGCCGTTGACTGCTGCGTCATGCGAAGGGGCTGTGAGAGAGAAAGTGGAGCTCTTGGAACCGGTACATTCCGCCCTGCCCCTCCAGCCTGTCGTGTCCTCCGTTGGGGGAAAAAGTGGGCGTTTTGGGTTACCGGAGGAACAAGTTGTGGGAACATGAACTGTGAAACGCTGCCTGTCGGCGCAAGCTGCCGGAAAACTTGCGCGCAGGCGGCTTGGGCGCGCGGTCGCCGCCGGCTTCATATGTGCAGTGTGGGTTGAAAGCAACGAGTGTGCGTCACTATCACTGACTGCGGGACGAGTGGATGATCTGTGTATATGCCGGACTTTAGTAGCCTAACTATGAACTGCAGTAGCATTGATGCCAAGCTACAAATGAACTGCAATCGCTTCTGTTAGACTGCACTGAGAAGGACAACATGAACGCGGAGTTATTGAAAAATACATGCTATGAAATAATGTAATTTATATCGAGTAATATATGCATTGCTACTCTTGTCAAATGCAATATTGTTTTCAATAAATTATTGACTTTGTATTGTACACCTCTGTCTGATGTTTTGCTTTTGGGAGGGGGGTGCATCTTATGAGTGACACTACAGTCTCCAAACAATATTCACTTGGTCAAAATGACAACATTTCCTGGTGAACTCCCCTGAAAAGTCTTGCCAAATTTAGCCTGGACTCTATGGCAATAAGTGAAAGGGAATTGCCCCACTGGGGTGTGGATGCATTCAGGGGAAATGTTAAGAAAGCTCTAAGTGAAGTACAACCAAATCGCACAGTTTGCCAAAGGTTAGTCTTAATATCCTCTTGTCCTGGAATCAGCGTCATATCCTTACCGATACACAGTTAATTACGACAGACTTCACAAGCAATTCATGTCGAGTTTTGTCTACTTTGGCAAGCCCTGCACAGATTGTGCAGGGCTTGCATAACTTCCAGAAAAGGATCTGACAACACGGTCCATATTAAATAGCTTTTCAGTAAGTGATCTAGGGTTATATTACAGATATCTTATCACAGGTATGTATAGCAATCTGCAACTGTGTAGCAGATCATTTGTGACCGTAGGCTACATTTTACAACAGCAGTCCCACTGGGCAGACTGGGATCGTGTTTTCCTCGAAGGCAAAATGGTGATGCTAGTTTATGCTTCCTGTCATCCTGTCACAGCTTGGTCTGGGTTACTAGGGCAAAGCTTTAACTATTAAGCTACCACCACCCTTCGGTAAAACTCTGGCACACTTCATTGTGAGCTTTGTTTTTCCAGATCCATCCAGTTGCTGTTCAGGTCAGCGTTGTGAACTCTAGAAAGGTTAAGAGCTGCATGTGCTAACAGTTGCTTGTAAAACAAACAGTGAGCTTCTACAAGCAAAACAACAAAACTCTGGTATTTAGATCACTATAATATTTATTCTGAATCAGGTCCAAGTTGTTGTGATATTCTTTGAGCATTACTGTTCATCTAAAGCAACAAATGCTAGTATTTTACTGCCACTGCCAAAGTGAACTCGATATTAATGATTAAAGATAGACTTGTTATCAAGGGATAATAATAGAAATGAGGAATCAGAGTTTCCAAATTGAGTCTCCTCTGAGATGAAAGACATGGACTATTTTCAGGGCATTCCCTGAGCGGACTGTGCGTCTGACGTAGCCCGTTTCTGATTACGCAGTGGAACCCCGGAAACGTCATTGACCATTTAAGGGCAAATCTGGAACGCGCCGAGTTTGTCAATTCTGCTCAACACCAGCGCGAAATATAACCATTTAAACCAAATTCTCAGTGGTTCAAGCATCACACTATACATGTTTGTTTGGCTAGAGCATCTCCTAGCCGCTCACCGGCTGAGTCTGCCGCCGGTATGTGAGGAATGCGGAAACTGTGTTTCCATAGATGTGCAGCATGAGCGCGCGAGCCGTTTCCCACCAGCTACTAGAATGAATCATGCTGTTTTTTTATTCTCTCTGATCGTGATCATGGGAAAGAGTCCGGAATGAGATGAGAAAAGAGTCCTGATGACATGCTCTCTAACGATTCTAAACGTGTGGACTATGATGCACATTTAGTTTATTGTCATTCCATTCCATTTCTCAGGATAGGATATTATCAGGAAATCATTTTTTTCAGAATCAGCATTTGTATAGACACATTAGGACCGGTTCCAGCAGGCTGCTTCTGAAATTAGTGAGGATGCTCTAGCATTAATGCACATCTATTTTGACATTTATTTTTGTCCGTCCATTGGTATGATTATCAATATATCACTTGCAGTTTTGAGAGTGAATCCCGCATTTCTATAGCATATATATACAGTATATATATATATATATATGAAATATAGTAATTGGTATACGAAATATGTTTGTGTTACTACAAATCCCATCTCTAAATTATTTTCAAAAGCTTGACCAGACAGAAGTGTAGAGGAATAGATACACCTACACAAACTGACTCTAAAAAGAAAGCGCAGTTCGGTATTTTTAAAAGCACTCATAGGCAGAAACTCTGGGGCCCTGCTGAAATGTTCCCTTCCCATAAAGCCTTGATCTGCTATGATTATCAATATATCACTTGCAGTTTTGAGAGTGAATCCCGCATTTCTATAGCATATATATACAGTATATATTTATATATGAAATATAGTAATTGGTATACGAAATATGTTTGTGTTACTACAAATCCCATCTCTAAATTATTTTCAAAAGCTTGACCAGACAGAAGTGTAGAGGAATAGATACACCTACACAAACTGACTCTAAAAAGAAAGCGCAGTTCGGTATTTTTAAAAGCACTCATAGGCAGAAACTCTGGGGCCCTGCTGAAATGTTCCCTTCCCATAAAGCCTTGATCTGTGTGTGCGATGTAATGACTGTGCCACCCAGTCTGTTTCTGTTCGACTCTGGTCTCTGAGGTCCTCAGGTACAGTCAGGCTGGCAGCAGTGCTTCTTTCCACCCCCACCCAAATGAGCAGCCAAGACGTGACTCTGGCCAAGTTTATGACCCATCCTGTATTAAACAGACAGTAAAACCATTGATTGTGAATGCTCTCATTTTCATTGCGCTGTGCTGTAAGTCTTTAATCAGCATTTTACCTCACCACTATAAACACATTGCTCATGCTTAATTAAAGCTACCAATTACTAGGTTACAGCAGATGTTGACAGTGTTTTTAGAGAGAGGGGCTGTATGGCTCGCCAGCTTACAAAGAACAAGGATATTGATGATATATATATACAGTATATATATATATATATATATATATATATATATATAAAATTTTATTTACAAATGTATATATTGTAATATATGAGAAATTATATGAGTTCTAAAATTTATATTTTGATTAATGTCAAGGTGTGTGACCATCAAGTAAAGAGAAATAACGTTATTGTGAACATCTAAACTTACTGGAAAAACATAATTTGCAAAAATTATAATAATATTTATAATAATAATAATAATAATAACAAATGTAGGAATACAAAAATACAAAAATGTAAAAATACAAAATTGTTTAAAAGTTAAGAATTTTAAACAGAATTCATGATGTTTGGAGCTATGCATTTGTCGGTTTAATATTTTTAAGAGACTTACTGAATATAACACAGGTATGGATTTATGATATGGTTGCATGATAACAAAATGACTTTATGCATATTGGTTATACCATACTGACATTTATTGTTATTTTTATACATCTGTTGTGATTATTTTATTTTAAATCCTTTTTATGTAAAGCACTTTGAATTACCATTGTGTATGAAATGTGCTGTAAATAAAAATGAAAAAAGGTTACACATGCCACATCTTTGAACAGTAATCTGGTGCTGCTTTCACGAAAACCATCTTGAGGTTCTCTAAGGTCTGCAGGAATCAGCTGGGCGACTGGTGAGTTTAAGGTCTGCGTGCCACTTGTCACCTGCAGTCAGGGTGGAAACAGGGAGTGGATGAGCTTTAAGAATACGTGCTGTTATACGGCACACTTGCACTGCAGCTGACCAGACAATAGCTAGCTGTGTGTTCCTCTCCAGACTGCTGGAAAAAAGTGTGCACGTGTGCTCTGCCCTATAGAGGCGTCACACTGCAGCACACTGGCAGAACCCGTCAGTGGCTTAAAAGACTTAATTTGCCTGAACGAGACTGTTGACTGGAGTCGAAAGTGGGGGGGCGGGGGTAACAGAAACAGAGAGCCTTTTCTTTCACTTGGCAGAAGCCCTTGCTTATTTAAAGTTGCTGACAGTATTTAGTTCAGACTGCAGGGCTATTAATAGAAAGGCCTGCCGGAGTATTTTTAGCACAACAAGGCTATATTTATATCTCAGGCAGTGGTGGCCTTGTAGATAAAATAAGGGGCTTCTTGATTCTGTAATGGATGTAAAAAACCCAAGACGGATTCTCTCGCCCCTCCTGTGGTTTTGCTGAATTGGCCCGAAACGTTTTTGCCTTGATTGAGAGAGCAACAGAGCCTCTCTTTTTTAAGATGTGTGCAATGCTGGACGGTTGGGACTTAGCTGCCGTGCATCTTTGCCATAATTATAGATTTGTTTTAAGCCCCCTACCATCAGTTTAGCCCGAACTGTAACCAACAAGTCCTTCCACACCCGCACACTTATCATATGGACCCATATGTCAGTGATCCCCATGATACCAGTCTTTAATTAAATAAAAACACACCTATTATACGTCAGTATAATATTACTCTATTATTAGGGTCAGTGACAAATTAAAAAATATCTATCTATCTATCTATCTATCTATCTATCTATCTATCTATCTATCTATCTATAATATGTGTCTCTGTCTCAGCAACAGTAGATACACAGGTGACTCACATCCAGAAATTTCTGCTTTATAAAATGTATTTTTAAAGCATATTATAAAACCGAGATGTGGCAGTTTTAATTTTGTTCTCTCTTTCCATTCACTGTGGTGTCAGTGCTTCTGACTGAATCTGGCCAGCTGTAACCTTTTTTTCTTTTACTCTGACATCAATGAGAGTGCGTTATTGTAAGTCTGCACATCTGATATCTTAGCTTTGAGAGAGAGCTGCTGCTGCTCAGCATACGTCTGACTACGAGCGCTGCCCATTCTTCATATGAGTCATGATCTCCTCCAGAACTCAATAGACTCAGCCTTTACTGTTGTTTGAAGTGTCAGACCATCTGCAGTGAAGACACCAGTGATGCATCAGAAGAACATGTGGTGCGTAAGATGTGGAGTTTAAAAGATCTTTTTCTAGATCACTTTCACAGAGGGAAATTACATCTTGCTGAGACATTTATACGATAATAAATTAAATCAGATATCATCCAGAATTGCATGCACTGACTCAGACAAGACATCTTAAGTGTAAAATCTGGCACAACCATATCTGACAGAGCTTTTTATTTTAAAGAACAGACCTATACAGTATATTACAGTCAGCAACATTTTTAGCAAGTGTGAATCAGAGAGCAATATCATGGTAACAATTAAACAAACCCTGGATTATGGGTGGTCTCATTTAGTGTTATGGGCAAGAAAAAAATATTGTGTTCTGTTTAAAGTTCTTTACAGTGGGGAGATCAAGGGCAAAATCTCTCTCCTGGTGGAAATTTTATTCAGAGTCTTAACAAGCACGACATGGCAGCATTTTCTACTGGTAATTTAATTGCCTTTTATTACTTCACACTTAACTCTGTCTTAAATATTCAGTATGAGGCAGCAGTATAATTTGAGCTTTTAAGTATTTCCAAGTGATAGGCTTTATTAATGCTGACAAAGAAAACGAACACAATACACGCTGGCTAATAATCCTGCATGCTGTTTATCATGCAGTGCCTGCATTTTATTTAGCAAGGGGTTGCAGCATTGCTATAGTTTGAGCTGTCCAAGTGGTGATCTTCATCCATGCTGACAAAGACAACAAAGAATGCACTGTACTCTTCAGGCATCACAATAAGCTAAGTAACTAACATTGTCCATGTTGTCAAAAACAACCAACCAACCAACCCATTCACCCACACACACACATCCACAAAACACTCTGCAGTCATCCCATCTTTGTTCATACCGACAAAGACAACAATACATGCACTATACTCTTTACATCTTGCAATAAATTTGCATGCTGCTTTTAATGTATTGAATATATGCATTTTCTCCGGTGGGTTGTAGCATTGCTATAGTTGATAAAACTTCTGTAGAAGTGTTTGTGTGTTTGTAAATGATGAACTTCGTCCGTGTTGTCATAAACAACCAACCCCCCTAGTAGTAAATTGTGTGTAGGGGGCCCCTACATTTACTCTTCAGTCATCTCAATAAGCTTGCATGCAGCGCATGCATGCATTTAATCTAATACGGGTTACAGTATCAAAATGGTTTGATCTTTATGTATTTCTAAGAAATGAGCTTTGACAAAAACAACAATAAATGCACCATACTCTTCATGCTTTGCAATAATTTTGCATGCTGTTTTAATACATCGTGTGCATGCATTTTCTCCAGTGAAGGGTTGCAGCATTGCTATAGTTGGAGTCTGAGTGTCTGTAAGTGATGGACTTTTTCCATGTTGACAAAAACAACCAACACAAATATTCTCCTCAGCCATCCCAATATGCTTGTATGCTGTATTTCATGAATTGCATGCATGCATTAAAATTAGTAAGGTGTTGCAGCGTTGTTAGAGATTGAGCTTTATGTATTTCCAAGTCATGAGCTTTGTTCATATACTGACAAAAGACAACAAACACATGCACTATACTCTTTCAACATGCTAACATGCTGTTTGCACTTTAAAATGTTTGCAAGAGAAGTATACACGTCATGTCTGCATTCTGTTTTTAATGCACTACATGCATGTATTTATTTTAGTATGGGGTGCAATTTTGTTATAGTTTAGTATGTATTTCCAAATGATGAACTTTGTCCAAGCTGACAAAGACAACCAACACAAAAATATATACTTAACACTACGTTTCTATTGAGTTTAATCATGTATAAATGATTTTTTATTTTAAGTATTTCCAAGAACAGCATGCCATTCACATGGTCGACACAAATGTTGTGCACTTAAAGTGTCCTCTATGCTCTGCTGAGGTCTTTCTAAGTTAACACAAATGAACCCACAGTGGAATTTCACCTCAGGCTTCGCTAACACAAGAGAAGCCATTGTTTGGCCCCATGTGCATGTGTCTTTGTTTGAGGTGGCAGTTAATTGAAAGGTACATGCAAAAGCGGCAGGAAGCCTTTAATGATACAAGGCCTTCATGTGGACATTTCAGAGTGAAGTTTACACTCACGCCAACAGGTCTGACTGACCCGCAGAGTTGAAAGGAATCTTTAAGTGCAGCACATTTGAACTTCACCCATCCCAAGCTAAACTGCAGAAATGGGTCTTTGTGAAGAGGGGATACAGAGACAGTTTCTTATTAATGTCACTGAGGTATTTCCGCTGGACTTGATCTTGACGACAAGATCAAATTAACTTCAATTAATGGAAAATTGGACTCAAGATGAATTTTATGCACAAGCAATTTCTGTAAGTAAGTGATTTTATGAGAATAGTCTCATGCTAACATTCATAATGGTAAGGTTTTGCGTGCATTAACATTTATCCTGCACTAAAAAAAATGATACTTTAGACAAACTTTGCATCATTCCACCTAACAAAACCCGAATAGTTAGATTTGTGTGCTCTGTGTATTTTCCAAACTTGTAGTATATATACAGTTAAATGCACAGTAGTGAAACAAAATGCAGGATAGGCTTGTAAAATGTCAAGATGACAAAACTGCTCCAAACACACATTGCATATTTTGCTCTTGAATTGGTAGCTGTGTGTCCAGAGTTTCTGAGTTATAATTATGATCAAAAACACTGAGCCCCCGACCTCAAACTCAGGGCTGACTCAATGCGACTTACTGACACTAAAAATAGAAACGACCCCATGGCCATGCACACACCCTCTTGTTAGACATATTTTCTGACAAACAAAGAGAAGATGGGAGGAGCTGTGTGTGTGTGTGTGTGTGTGTGTGTGTGTGTGTGTGTGTGTGTGTGTGTGTGTGTGTGTGTGTGTGTGTGTGTGTGTGTGTGTGTGTGTGTGTGTGTGTGTGTGTGTGTGTGCATGGTTTTGTATGGGGGGTATGGAAGAGTGGAATTGGAAAGTTGACTCATTCAATTGTCCCACAATTGCTGTTGCTGCCTGAAACCAGAATCCCTGCTCCATTTGTATGCATATACTTAGCATTTCCAATGGCTCCCAATGGAGACTTGCTCTCTGTAAGGTGAGGAAGAATGTGCAAAACAGAAAGGCCAGAACATACCAGACAGGTTTGAGGACAGTGGCTACGACTGGGAAACATGTTAATCTGCTTATTTATGGATGCTCAGAAAGATCCCTGGTTGACTCACTCATGCCACAGGCTGGGAAAAGCGTCTGGACAGAAAGTACTTCCACCCGACCATCATAGGAGTAATAACAACCTCACTACTGGAACTAAATAAACTTCACACATGCACACGGAGGCTTGAAATGGAAATGAAAGCTTCGGTAGAATAACCACAACAATAAAATCCTCCTCTCTGTGGAGAAATGTGGCGAGAAGCTCCATATTTAAACCATTTTGTTTGTCTACAGACTTTGGAAACCCAACTCGCCCTAATACGCCTATCTGGCCTGTATGCAATCAAACCCTCCTCGGAAGGGCGCTGATCTAAATGCGGGAACATGCCTGAGTTTGACCAGACAGCTTCTCCCTTCTCCCTCATTTTCAATGTAAAAATATGAGTCTATGCTTAAACGCTGATCCCACATAAATGCCACAGCCTTCTAAATTAGTACTGAGCTGCACACCGAAGCAATCATATGTGATATTATGTTAAATGGGATATTTCTGGCCATAACAGCACAGGGTGCAGTGTGTACAACTCTGAATGGAAGAAACAGTAATGAATGTTTCTTTATATTTATTCACACCAATTTAGAGTGCATAAATTAGGTTCCATAAAAATTCCAGTCATTTTCTACATAGAGAAATTGATTTTTAATAGTTTTATATTTCTCTGTTGTTTTTGTCAACGGCCATTCGCAATGCTTAATGGGATTGTAGTTCTTTCCCTCATTAAACCCAATAAGTATATTAAACTTTTGTCTTTTTGTCTGATTTTTGAAAACCCTTTTGCTTCAAATCAAAGTTAATAATGTTGTGAGTCTCCTCATAGCTGATTGGTTTGGTTCATGGCTTATCAACGAAGACATTTGTAAATATTTGAGTTGTTGATATCTCTAAATTGAGCTCAGCTGTGGGTTCGAGGAAAATTAAACTCTGAAAGTGAGAAAGTTTAACCTGGGAACCCACATGATGTGTCTTTTAAATCTAAAGTGCCTAAAATGAGTTTTGTAGTATCAGAGTTTTGCGAGTATCTGAGGTTTGTCATCATCTGAGTTTCTCTTGGCTTATACAGAAAACAGAACGGAGACAGAGAAATGTACTAAACATTTGCAGCACATCTAAACTGATAGTGACTAGTTAGAAATTAGAAAGGGTCATGAAGACTTTTTTTTTTAGAGATATAATCAGATATAAATGTGGCGCAAATGATGAAAGACAGTTTTACCTACTTTAATTTGGGCAATTTTTGCCTTCCGGGTTTGAAATTAACGCCGCTTTTTATATAAAAATATATTTTTTAAATATGCTAAATAAATTTTGTAAACAGTGAAGCTCAATAAAACATTTTTAAAATTGAAAATATATTTAGTTTCAACCTTCATATACCAAAATATATTTCAAAATGTATTTCAGGGGCAATAAAATACATTTCCAATCTTATATGTTCATACGTGTTAAAGACAACAAATAAGGTTGTTCTTCAAATGTGACGTGAATGTTGTTTCTTGTATTTAAATATACGGAGAGCAAAATATAGTTTTAAAGGAGACATATTATGCCCCTTTTTACAATATGTAATATAAGTCTCTGGTGTCCCCAGAATGTGTCTGTGAAATTTCAGCTCAAAATACTCCACAGATCATTTCTTATATCATTTTGAAAATGCCTATTTTGAGTGGAAGCAGAAACAGGCTGTTTTTAGGGCCTGTCTCTTTAAATGCAAATGAGCCGATGCTCCCCGCCCCCTTTTCCAGAATAGAGCTGCGCCATTACAGCTCGGACCTGCTAAAACACATCTGTTTTGGTTTTGATTTTCATGTTTATCACGCTGAAATCATGTTTTAAACCACATGAGTTTAAACTTCTGATATACGGTTTTCTGAGTGCACACGGACAGAAAGCGGCTGTCACAGCATGTGAGTACTAAACAAGTTCTCATTCACACACAAGTTTACGTTAAAAGCACATGGGTTACAAAAACAGTCGGTTATGTCTGTGAAGGTAAACAGCTGGGAAATAAATCGCATGTTTATTTTAGATATGTGTAGCGGCAGCAATATACAGTAAATAAATCAATAAATGCACTGCTCTCTTGTCTCCTCTGAGGCTGGGACTCATGTTTTGCGTGAACTTTCGCCATGGCATTAGAGCTGGTACACCGTTGTCGCTTGCAAAAATACAATAACGGCGCAGTGGGTGGAAACGTACAGATTAAAGGGCGGTAATATTATAATGAGATCCCTTTGCCACGTCACCAAGGGAACGAAATCAGATGCGCTTGTTTTCTCAGACGCTTGCAGAAAAAGGCTTACCAAAACAAAGTTACTGGGTTAATCTTTTTCACGTTTTTTTGGTTGGTAGATGCACCGGGGACCTGATTATAGCACTTAAAACCTGGAAAAGTCAGATTTTCATGATATGTCACCTTTAAATGCTTTTAAAAAATGTATTTATATTTTTTAAATATATTTTCATATATTTTGGGGGCCTTAGAAATTGCATTAGGATCAGTACATCTGCAAAACACTGTAATTTTTATGACTTAAATACAGATTCACATATAACACAAAGGTGTAGTGAAATACTTTTGGAAAGCTGACATGTCCTGCAGTGTGATATAATACTCTTCATTTAAAACTATTTTTAAAAAGCATTTATGACCCTGTAGAACCATTTCAAATAAATGAAAGGAAAAGAGGATTAAAAATTGTGAAAAACATAAAATAAAAAATGATGATCATATACAGGTCTTAAAGGGGTCATATGATGCTGCTAAAAAGAACATTATTTTGTGTATTTGGTGTAATGAAATGTGTTTATGCGGTTTAAAGTTCAAAAACACATTATTTTCCACATACTGTACATTATTGTTTCTCCTCTATGCCCCGCCTTTTTTAAACGATTTTTACAAAGCACATCGGTCTGAAAAAGCGAGGTGTGCTGTGATTGGCCAGCTATCCAATGCATTGTGATTGGCCGAATACCTCAAGCGTGAGACGAAAATGTTACGCCCCTCACATACTGTTGATGCCGTGTCCCGGCCGGAGCGACAACACATAAACATTAAAACCCATTACAAACTAAGCATTTGTTGCATCCAGTGGGGACATAATTACTGATTATAATGACTTATACTGTCTTTTTACGTGTTGCGTTGCATTGCATAATACATAAAACTGCGTAAACATAAAACTCTGTCTGCATTTGTGATCGGAGAAATGACAAACAACAAGTGCTACTCTACTGCCCAAAACTCGCTTTGAATTATCAGTGGCAACGAAAAACACAGTGGCCTAGCGTGAGGGGAAGCCCCAGCTTAGCGTGCACTGAGGCCGGGATAGAATGAGCTGAGGCGGGCTGGACTCTGCTTTGTCCACGGTGAAAGTTGAAGTATTTCCTCAGCGACCAGCACAGATCAGCTCTAGGCATGACGAAGCGGATATCGTCCTCTTTTGGAAGACCAAACAAAGTAGTTTCGCTTTCACAACGAAGCACACAGCGTCTTCAGGACATGGCTGCAGCGAATTGCATCATATGACCCCTTTAATATATCCAGAACACTTTTCTTTATAAATTATATTCCCTATATACTCCATGGACATGTTGTGCATCAACATCTTGTATATCTCAACCCCCACCTCAAAAATTAAAAATGAACTTCGTCAGACTGAACCCTGAAAATACCCATAGAAATTCACAAAATTGTTGACCCCTTGAAAGAATAATTTGCACACTGTCCATAGTTTTATGCGATGGTCGTGTTTAGGGAAGTGAAGAGGTCAAGTCAGGGTGTAACTGTTTAGTTAGAAACAGGACAACCACGTGTGACCGAATCTGGTACATCCCTCCCATTTTTAAAGAAGACATGCAGCTGTTGTCACTCTGCGAACACACCTGCTGCTGACCACACACAAACACACACTCACACTCTGATGTCACTGTGTGGTCAGCAGATACTCAGTGATCAGCCATGACAAGATCCTGCAGATAGCAGACATCGGCTTTCTCACAGCCTGCAGCACATTTACCTCTGCAACAACATGCGTCACTTCAGGAAAAATGTTTGCCTTGACATTTAACACAGTAACTGTCACTGACTACCATGGAAAGAAAGTGTTGCTTCAATCAGTGAATTTGTTACTCAGGTTCCCTTCCAGTCAGAGTTCTGCATTAATGACAGATCTGTGCTTGTATCTGTATTTCTTAATAGTTTTCATGAGCGTATGCTCAGGGTGAAGCTGTAATTTAAAACTCTAACATGAGCACTTCAGAATTGCTCCATAACATAGAAGGCAGCTGCCTATATAGAGAGTAGACGTCTCTAAGGCAGCATCCTAATTGAAACCTCATGAGATATTTGAAACATACAAGAATCTAGATAGCTCTGCATGCCACACAAAGTGCTCATTAAAGTACAAATATGGGAGACTCAGAATTGCCATAAGCACGTTGCTAAGCTAATGACGTTATACTCTGATAAGCATAAAAACACACATTTGTGAAAAACATTTTCATGTTGCTATATGCCAATGACATGAAACTCTGATAAGCATATAATACATTATTAAAAAAATATTAGCATTTTGCTAAGCTAATGACATCATACTTTGATCAGAATAAACGCAAATTAGAAAAAAAACTGTAGCATGTCAGTAAGTGGAAAAACATTAGCATATTGCTAAGCTAATGGCTTGACACTCTGATAAATGTAACACGTACTAGTGAATAACATTAGCATGTTGCTAAGCTAATGATGTAGTATTTTAAGATTACAACACAACAGTTAAATAGTATGCTAATGGAAATTAAACTTTAAGAGAGATGTGAAACATCCAACTCTGTGTACCATAAAGACAGTATAGACCAACACTGTTAACTATGCTTATGCTTATCATCAACGCGCAGTGGCTCTAGTAAATGGATCTAAATAAAAGAATAATTGGTGAAGTCTTCACATCACTGCAGTGAACCAACCTAAAAGATTAAAACATTTTAACACTACTTGAACATAAGAAACAGTGCAACACTTCATGTCAGATTTAACTGCTGATTTGAAACACGTTGAAATGAGAGTTTGGCAATTAGTTTTTTTAGATTTCTGTATTTCATCATTCTAATAGCTAGGAGTCGGTTGTTGTATGACCAAAATAGAATCATGGTTGGAAATTAACAGGGGCTTGTGGCAAAAATGCCACCAAAATGAACATAAATGCCCCACAAATTCAAGATAAAGGGGAAAAAACTGCCCCTGCACATTTAAACAATTGATTATGGCTGTCATGATTAAAATGAAATGTGAAAATGAATGAAAAGTGTCGCATAATTACACTGCATCAGATTGCTTTTGGCCAGTCGAAGGCGTTCAGATTAGTCAGCGCTGAAAACTCCGGAGTTGTTGTTGAGTGTGTGCTCTCACTGATTGAACTCTTTGTGCTCATGAATTCCCTCATCATAAATAATACAGTGCAGATACGATGTAAGCAAAATATTTATTTCATAGCTTCATTGATTATAACGGGTGTTTTTGCATAACTTGCACTAGACTAGACTAACGTCATGATCATATGATGAACCATTTTGGAAATCAATTCCAGGGGGCAAAAACTGGAAATGGAAAAGTAAATTTCTGACTCTGTTGCAAATATGGCCGTCAAGTGAGCTAAACTGGCAAATAACGACAAATAGCACTCCTCACATGAAGTATGAGAGATTCAGGCTCAATTCAGAGCATGCTAGCCTACTACTCTTACTATTTTTTACTCTTACTATAAATACTTTTAAGTCAGCATGCTGTCATATTGAGTGAATGTTGTTGCAATGCATTCTGGGATTGCTATCTTTATGAAGGATACATTATGCTGCCTTAGATTTTGACCAAACTGAATTATCTTTTTATAGGCAGCATAATAAAACTACCTACTGTTTAGAACATTTTTATGTCAGGATCATGCCTATTATGCATAAAAATGCTACCTGTAGGCAGCTCACTATGTAGGTGTTCTCAACAGAGCTCATTTTAGTGAGTGAGTGAGTGAGTGAGTGAGTGTGGAGTACAGATTACATCTTAAATACAGTGCAACTAAAAGGCTCATTCGACTGTGAGATCCGTTTACAGATTGCACCACTACTTTTCATAACAGATCAACATTTCAAGGCGAATCTTCCCATAATCAAATCATTCTGGTGGGGCAGATATTTATCAGAAACACAGCATTCCCACTGAATGAGGTATAAACATTCTATTCTAGCTCACTAAGGGTAATTAGGGAAGTACACTGGGAACTCTAGGTGTGTGCTAATTTGTGTTCTTATGCACTATCCTATGCTGGTTTTTAATATAAATAGTGGGCACTTTAAGTACCCAGATGATGCACTTATTTAACCAGAACAACAAAGTGGGGAGAGTTGGACACTTCATGCACTTAATGGTCGCATATTTAATTACGTACCGGAGGGGGAGGAGCTATCAGACTGTGATGTTGGATGACAAAACAATCGTATAAAATTAATATTCTACAGTACACAGTACATAGAACAAGTACATAGTGTATAGTATGTAATTTGGGACACAACTACTGACTCCTGGCTGTTAGATAAACTACACAAATATAAAAACTGTTGGTAAGTCATGGTCTGCTGACACAGATGGGTGTGTAAAGGATGTGCAGGATGTTTTAGGGTTGATGATAAAGAGTGAAACATATTCAGATATTCAATCGACAACTGATTAACTGAAAGTCAACGTAGCTTTTAAACCTCTGACTCAAATAACCAGTCAACTGTTCCTCGGGGAAACAGTCTCGTATAAACCCCAAAAGTTGCATTCGCAAGAAAAAACATTTTTGCATGGTTTGAGACAGTGACAAGGAAATCCCGCCCTGCGTGTAATTTTTCTGTCTGTCTGTCTCCTCCCAGTCTCCCAGACTGTAGCTCAGCCCTGCGACTCACTGAATGTCTCTGTCTCTTCCTTGTCGGCACACCCCGGTCTGCTGAGAGAGTGGGCGAGAGAAAAGTAAAAGAAGTGGCGGGGTAGAGGGGAGAGAGAAAGTTTATCAGTCAGCAGTGACTCACTGAGGGAAAACCCTGGTTCATGTGCCAAGATGGCTGAGTTTCCAGATGGTATAAACAGAACTCAGACTGTCCCGGTAAAAAAAACAGGACCCTGTTTAGTGTTAGCGCTAATGGCTGTCTGATCTTTCTTCCTTATGGTCTCGCCACTACAGACAGACTGTTAATGACTTTGAGACATGACTTCCTGTGCTACAGACATCAGATCAGCATCTGTGCTGCCTTGTATTGATTTCTTAAAAGTCCATCTCAGTCACAAACACTTGCTTTCACAACTTTATAACTATATACGCTGTATTTCGCCATCCGGTGTTCAAGTGCTAGATCATGTTGGTCTGTTGCATCCTCCACAATGTAGTTCTCAAACTCGGCTTGCAACCCTGCTAAAAAAATCATCTTAAACCAGCATAAACTGGTTTGTTGGTTTGAGCTGGTCCCCCTGGTCAGGCTTGTTTGTTTTAGTTTTAGGGGGGTTTAGAGGGATTTTGGGCTGGTTGCATAGCCAAACCAACTAAACACCATCTAGGCAAGCCAGGAAGACCAGCATAAACCACCTAAAACTAGCAAGACCAGCAAACCATTTTAGGTTCGTTTAAGCATGTTTTTGTAGGAAAACATATATAAATTGTGCTTCCTTTTTTGGAAATGTTTGCGCCACTATCATGCATAGCGAATGAAATGGTAAAACAACACAGAGCTGTCTGTGAACGTAAACCGTGC
This sequence comes from Sinocyclocheilus grahami, assembly GCF_001515645.1. Taxonomy (NCBI): domain Eukaryota; kingdom Metazoa; phylum Chordata; class Actinopteri; order Cypriniformes; family Cyprinidae; genus Sinocyclocheilus; species Sinocyclocheilus grahami. Next base: position 796,558 of record NW_015505653.1, read on the forward strand.
A
>NW_015505653.1:799083-811051 GCF_001515645.1 Sinocyclocheilus grahami
TACTGTGATGCCCTGTCCGGCCGGAGCGACGAGACAAAAACATTAATACCCATTACAAACGAGGCATTTGTTGCATCCAGTGGGGACATAATTACTGATTATAATGACTTATACTGTCTTTTTACGTGTTGCGTTGCATTGCATAATACATAAAACTGCGTAAACATAAAACTCTGTCTGCATTTGTGATCGGAGAAATGACAAACAACAAGTGCTACTCTACTGCCCAAAACTCGCTTTGAATTATCAGTGGCAACGAAAAACACAGTGGCCTAGCGTGAGGGGAAGCCCCAGCTTAGCGTGCACTGAGGCCGGGATAGAATGAGCTGAGGCGGGCTGGACTCTGCTTTGTCCACGGTGAAAGTTGAAGTATTTCCTCAGCGACCAGCACAGATCAGCTCTAGGCATGACGAAGCGGATATCGTCCTCTTTTGGAAGACCAAACAAAGTAGTTTCGCTTTCACAACGAAGCATACAGCATCTTCATGACATGGCTGCAGCGTCAACAATACTACAGCAAGAATAAAAGTTACGCCTTCTTTCTTTGCGTGAACATTTGGGCGGTGTTATGCAAATCTTCCCACATAGTGATGTAGACATGTGGGGGCGTGTTAGAACGAGCCGTTTTAGGTAGGTGGGGTTAACTCTTAACTTTTATAAAGAATATCTCTTTGGTTTTGAGATTTAATGTTTGCAACTTTACAGATCTTCTTTATGCACCAAGAGCTTGTAACACTCCAAAGAGAAAGAAAAAGTTGGAATTGCATCATATGACCCCTTTAATATATCCAGAACACTTTTCTTTATAAATTATATTCCCTATATACTCCATGGACATGTTGTGCATCAACATCTTGTATATCTCAACCCCCACCTCAAAAATTAAAAATGAACTTCGTCAGACTGAACCCTGAAAATACCCATAGAAATTCACAAAATTGTTGACCCCTTGAAAGAATAATTTGCACACTGTCCATAGTTTTATGCGATGGTCGTGTTTAGGGAAGTGAAGAGGTCAAGTCAGGGTGTAACTGTTTAGTTAGAAACAGGACAACCACGTGTGACCGAATCTGGTACATCCCTCCCATTTTTAAAGAAGACATGCAGCTGTTGTCACTCTGCGAACACACCTGCTGCTGACCACACACAAACACACACTCACACTCTGATGTCACTGTGTGGTCAGCAGATACTCAGTGATCAGCCATGACAAGATCCTGCAGATAGCAGACATCGGCTTTCTCACAGCCTGCAGCACATTTACCTCTGCAACAACATGCGTCACTTCAGGAAAAATGTTTGCCTTGACATTTAACACAGTAACTGTCACTGACTACCATGGAAAGAAAGTGTTGCTTCAATCAGTGAATTTGTTACTCAGGTTCCCTTCCAGTCAGAGTTCTGCATTAATGACAGATCTGTGCTTGTATCTGTATTTCTTAATAGTTTTCATGAGCGTATGCTCAGGGTGAAGCTGTAATTTAAAACTCTAACATGAGCACTTCAGAATTGCTCCATAACATAGAAGGCAGCTGCCTATATAGAGAGTAGACGTCTCTAAGGCAGCATCCTAATTGAAACCTCATGAGATATTTGAAACATACAAGAATCTAGATAGCTCTGCATGCCACACAAAGTGCTCATTAAAGTACAAATATGGGAGACTCAGAATTGCCATAAGCATGTTGCTAAGCTAATGACGTTATACTCTGATAAGCATAAAAACACACATTTGTGAAAAACATTTTCATGTTGCTATATGCCAATGACATGAAACTCTGATAAGCATATAATACATTATTAAAAAAATATTAGCATTTTGCTAAGCTAATGACATCATACTTTGATCAGAATAAACGCAAATTAGAAAAAAAACTGTAGCATGTCAGTAAGTGGAAAAACATTAGCATATTGCTAAGCTAATGGCTTGACACTCTGATAAATGTAACACGTACTAGTGAATAACATTAGCATGTTGCTAAGCTAATGATGTAGTATTTTAAGATTACAACACAACAGTTAAATAGTATGCTAATGGAAATTAAACTTTAAGAGAGATGTGAAACATCCAACTCTGTGTACCATAAAGACAGTATAGACCAACACTGTTAACTATGCTTATGCTTATCATCAACGCGCAGTGGCTCTAGTAAATGGATCTAAATAAAAGAATAATTGGTGAAGTCTTCACATCACTGCAGTGAACCAACCTAAAAGATTAAAACATTTTAACACTACTTGAACATAAGAAACAGTGCAACACTTCATGTCAGATTTAACTGCTGATTTGAAACACGTTGAAATGAGAGTTTGGCAATTAGTTTTTTGAGATTTCTGTATTTCATCATTCTAATAGCTAGGAGTCGGTTGTTGTATGACCAAAATAGAATCATGGTTGGAAATTAACAGGGGCTTGTGGCAAAAATGCCACCAAAATGAACATAAATGCCCCACAAATTCAAGATAAAGGGGAAAAAACTGCCCCTGCACATTTAAACAATTGATTATGGCTGTCATGATTAAAATGAAATGTGAAAATGAATGAAAAGTGTCGCATAATTACACTGCATCAGATTGCTTTTGGCCAGTCGAAGGCGTTCAGATTAGTCAGCGCTGAAAACTCCGGAGTTGTTGTTGAGTGTGTGCTCTCACTGATTGAACTCTTTGTGCTCATGAATTCCCTCATCATAAATAATACAGTGCAGATACGATGTAAGCAAAATATTTATTTCATAGCTTCATTGATTATAACGGGTGTTTTTGCATAACTTGCACTAGACTAGACTAACGTCATGATCATATGATGAACCATTTTGGAAATCAATTCCAGGGGGCAAAAACTGGAAATGGAAAAGTAAATTTCTGACTCTGTTGCAAATATGGCCGTCAAGTGAGCTAAACTGGCAAATAACGACAAATAGCACTCCTCACATGAAGTATGAGAGATTCAGGCTCAATTCAGAGCATGCTAGCCTACTACTCTTACTATTTTTTACTCTTACTATAAATACTTTTTAGTCAGCATGCTGTCATATTGAGTGAATGTTGTTGCAATGCATTCTGGGATTGCTATCTTTATGAAGGATACATTATGCTGCCTTAGATTTTGACCAAACTGAATTATCTTTTTATAGGCAGCATAATAAAACTACCTACTGTTTAGAACATTTTTATATCAGGATCATGCCTATTATGCATAAAAATGCTACCTGTAGGCAGCTCACTATGTAGGTGTTCTCAACAGAGCTCATTTTAGTGAGTGAGTGAGTGAGTGAGTGAGTGTGGAGTACAGATTACATCTTAAATACAGTGCAACTAAAAGGCTCATTAGACTGTGAGATCCGTTTACAGATTGCACCACTACTTTTCATAACAGATCAACATTTCAAGGCAAATCTTCCCATAATCAAATCATTCTGGTGGGGCAGATATTTATCAGAAACACAGCATTCCCACTGAATGAGGTATAAACATTCTATTCTAGCTCACTAAGGGTAATTAGGGAAGTACACTGGGAACTCTAGGTGTGTGCTAATTTGTGTACTTATGCACTATCCTATGCTGGTTTTTAATATAAATAGTGTGATTAGTGTGTTCACACTGAAAATTCCAAAAAGAAAACATTCACTTTAAGTACCCAGATGATGCACTTATTTAACCAGAACAACAAAGTGGGGAGGGTTGGACACTTCATGCACTTAATGGTCGCATATTTAATTACGTACCGGAGGGGGAGGAGCTATCAGACTGTGATGTTGGATGACAAAACAATCGTATAAAATTAATATTCTACAGTACACAGTACATAGAACAAGTACATAGTGTATAGTATGTAATTTGGGACACAACTACTGACTCCTGGCTGTTAGATAAACTACACAAATATAAAAACTGTTGGTAAGTCATGGTCTGCTGACACAGATGGGTGTGTAAAGGATGTGCAGGATGTTTTAGGGTTGATGATAAAGAGTGAAAGAACAGAAGTGCTGCATGTATGCCTTGACATATGGCGATGCAAACAAAGAAATAGAGAGAGAATTCGAAAACTTTCAGATTGTAATGAGTGTTGGAATAATAACCTTAAACATTTACACACTCCACACAGCCACAAAACGAAGCAAAATCCCATTTTTTCAGCACTTTATGATTTCATAAAGGAGCTAAGAAACAGTCCATCCTCACATGACGATCAGTGACCAGGATTTCATATTTGGGTTTTGGTCAGGCTTTTTTTCCCCCAATGGAATTCTTTCATCTTGATGGAGGGAAATGTGTACGGATGGTTTTACCACAGACTTCATTCCATTCTTCATCTAGCCATCCATCCATCCAGTTTGGTGAGGTGAGGTGGTAAAAGTCACGGCAGTCTAATCTTACGACTGACAAACAGAAGGTTAGGTAGAGCAAACATTGTGTTTTGGAGCAAGACACGGCAAGTTTCTTTGGATTAAAGCATCCTCTAAATCAATATTTAATTGGTTGCTATCCATCACTCTGGCCTTTATGACAATATGGTCTCCAATGAGTGACTAACAGTCTTCTAGAATGATTGATCCACAGCGAGATCCACAAACTCTCTCTTCTACTGAGATTTTAGGAGCTTTAGGATCTAGTCTAGGATGTTCTGATGCAGTAAATGATAAGTTATCTGGTCACGATTCATTCTTTGCACTCTGCGGTGATAATCAGTTCCCTCAGAGAATTCTGTTAAAAAAATTAAGCATTAGCTTTAGTTCTGGCAGGTCACGTGAGTCAAGCTTGCATGAGCTGATTCTCAGCTGATCACATCTACCTATAGGAATACGACACCTATCGCGGCATTCCTATATAAGCTCTATTCAGTATTATTCAGCAGCTTTTCAGCTTGCTCAGGAGCAAATTACCCTCCTCCATCCCCAGCTCCTCCTTTCGCCACAGTCAGGACTTGGCTTTCTGATATTCCTTGCTAATCAGACTGCTTTATCTTGAATAAAGTGTTACACTTAAATATCATTAAGTACATTAATGATATCTGCCTTGTTCTGTTCTGTTAACCCTAGGGGGGTTATTATTGCTGCTCTCCCTGCTAATTCATGACAGGCTGCATGGATGGGTGGGGAGTTTTTTGCCCAGAACAGAACCATACCGCCAAACCAAATTTTATGCTAAGTATCTATCATTTTGACGATAGTGGTCCTGACAGAAGTACCTCTTCCTGTTAACACACTCCAACTTCGAAATGTAAGACTTTGTTCTTTGCCGCTTTGGTGACAAACCTCTTTCCAAACATAAGTTGTAGAACTGATACTTATAAACAGCTGAAGACAATTAGCAAATTCTTGCAAGTTTTCTTAAACTAGCAATACATAAATCTGTCAATGAATTCGACTGAGAAAATTGCTCTGACTAATGCCATACAGAGGCAGCTCGTAGTTTCTTATCAAACTCAATCTGACTGTCTACTGGTAACACCCTGCCTTGATGTGCAGCCAGGACCCTCAATCACTACTGAAAAACACTTACCAGCATGGACTGGTTTGTTAGCAAATAATGAAGAAAAAAACTTGTATTCTCAGTTCGGTCCTTAAGTACAGATCACAGGAACCCTTTGAAATGAAAGAAGTGTCAGATTGAGGTGGTCACTGAGTCATGTTTGTGAATATTCAGAGCGCAGCTGGTGTGTGAGTAATTTAGTGTGCAGTAATACTATGCGTTTGAAGAGAATTTGTTCAAAGAAGCATGAAAGGGAGACCCCGGTAAGTTTCCCTCTGGCTTCCTGTAAAGGCCAGGTGTGAGTCACGTGAGAGTCACACATCTGATCTGGGTTTGGACAGATTCGCTGATTAGATCACAAATGCAGAATAACTGTTTACAAGATATGAAAGAGTTTAGTTGTTGCACACATCTATTCTGACATGAATGAGCAAAGCAAATGTAAGTGGTGCTATGCAACATTTACCAGTGATATAGTGTTCAGGGTGTTGCAGCTGCTGTTAATTGATATTAACAATGAGTGATGATATTTCAAATTGATTTCCAACAGATAACAAATATTTAACAGATACAAATCTAATATTTATCTGTTTTAGAAACATTCTAGATAACACGACTGATAGGGATTAAGCGGAGACAAATCAAATGATGTGAAAACAAACTAAAATGTAGTAGGCTCATTAGTAAAAAGGTAGATTGAGCTGATTCTGATTTAAAAGCCTCTGATTGGCCATTGCATTTGTGCACTCAACAAACTCATCTGTGATCGTATTGTACATCTGTATGGTTACATTTTTAAAATGTACCAGTGCTTTTGACAACACTAAACAGCCTTTACCTGTTAAAAGAATTTCAGTCGTAACTGAGATGAATAACTTTCTAAAATAATGGTAATTTTGTCACCATGACATATTTTTGTGTTAAAGGTCGAACTAAGATGCTGAACTCTGCTACACATGCTGTGCTTTGCAATTCTTAGTTGATGTGTATTCGTGACAGTTTACATGAGGTATTAAGGGAGTGTTTGGGTGAGGTACATTCACTTATCCATATCTAGAAACCTACGTGGATAGAGACACACCAAAGCACAAACAATCCAGAGAATTCTTATGCTGTTACTACAATGTGTAAAATAATAGAGAAGTATGTGGATATTCAGTTCAGTTCAAAGAACTTTCCTGTTCTGCAATTCTTTTAAACAGATAACAAATATTTAGCAGATACAAATCTAATATTTACCTGTTTTAGAAACATTCTAGATAACACGACTGATAGGGATTAAGCGGAGACAAATCAAATGATGTGAAAACAAACTAAAATGTAGTAGGCTCATTAGTAAAAAGGTAGATTGAGCTGATTCTGATTTAAAAGCCTCTGATTGGCCATTGCATTTGTGCACTCAACAAACTCATCTGTGATCGTATTGTACATCTGTATGGTTACATTTTTAAAATGTACCAGTGCTTTTGACAACACTAAACAGCCTTTACCTGTTAAAAGAATTTCAGTCGTAACTGAGATGAATAACTTTCTAAAATAATGGTAATTTTGTCACCATGACATATTTTTGTGTTAAAGGTCGAACTAAGATGCTGAACTCTGCTACACATGCTGTGCTTTGCAATTCTTAGTTGATGTGTATTCGTGACAGTTTACATGAGGTATTAAGGGAGTGTTTGGGTGAGGTACATTCACTTATCCATATCTAGAAACCTACGTGGATAGAGACACACCAAAGCACAAACAATCCAGAGAATTCTTATGCTGTTACTACAATGTGTAAAATAATAGAGAAGTATGTGGATATTCAGTTCAGTTCAAAGAACTTTCCTGTTCTGCAATAGCGAAGGCGAATCCTCTCTTGGAAAAACCTGTCCGTAGAATCACACGGCAGATTCTGACATTGCAAGGACAGCTGCAGGTCAAAAAGAGTGAAAGGTGAGAGGTCGCACTAAAGTACGAAGACAGAGCTGTTGTTTCCTGTCATGTCATCTGTGAAGCAACTGCAGCAGAAGAGCAGCGCAAAGACTTTCTGAGGAAAAAAGATTGAGAAACAGGAGACTTCATCGAAACCTGTTTCTGTACAAAGAAAGGCACATTCCTGTTCCCAATATCAGGATCCTGGTACTGATGTGAGTCACCGATCTGTCTTAGTACACCTGTGGGTGGGTTTTCTAGGTGGATCCTGAGCACATATTGGCCAAACCTTGACACACAAACGGAAGAGTTGTAAGCTTCACACGCTCGTTCATTTATAACTGATCTGCACTGTCATCAGCCAAGTGTTTGGATCCAAAGCCTTTAATATGGCTGATGAACCGACGGCAGCACAATGTGTTTTAAACTAAGAATCCCACCACAGGTGGCTTAATTAATAATAGTTCACCTGTAAACACCTTTCGCACACTTCAAGAGTTTCTCTGACTCATTTTGTACCCACAGGCTACGCTTTAGTTCAACACAAACATTGTCACATCTCAAAACCTGGATCAAATGTTCTGCACACTGCACATTTCCCAGAACTGGCCAGATGCGGTCTTCCTCATTGAATTACATTAGTTTTGGGCCTTGTTTTGGACCCTTTTTGTTATTGCATCTTGACTAGTAGAGAATGCTTATAGTAATGCTAAAGTCATATGTTTGATTTCAATGCTTATTATTCCAAATGGCAAAAAAATACAGAAGAACTTGCCTGTTGAATATTAAAAACAAAAGAACAAACAAAAAATCTGGATCTCCATGTCTGTCATGCAAATCAACTGTTCCTGCTCATCTCCAGACTGGATCTCTTCTCTCCACTTTCCCTAATTACAGATTCAATTATTAGATCTGTCAGCATTAATATTTTTATGCTTAGATTTTTTTGGGGGATCAAACTGTAACACAGTGTGTCCCAACCAGACGTGACGCGACGCGATAAAAAGTATATTTTCCATGTAGTTTTTGTCCTTACCACCCCCGACAGCGACACGTGACAATAAGCGACACAGGATTCTATTTTAGGAACGTTTTTTATTTTCTGCGACGTCGCAGCAGGAACAACATACAAAACATGACAGTGATAATCTCAGGTAATGATTATGTGCTTTATTCAATGTTAAAAGTGTCTAATGCGAGTTTGAATATTATTTTGCGTGATCTTTATAGCCATAGTGAAAGCAACAATAGATATCTTGCCTCAGATCTTGAAAATAAATTAGGCTAAAGCAAACTTATGTTAAAACTGTGAACTCACTGCGAAGTTACCAACATCCATAACAAAGATGGTATCACTCACTCAAAACTGTTCAGTCCATTCACATTTGAATCATCTATTTTCAGTGTCCACTTTTCTTTACTTCACACGCCGCCGCATCAGTGTAGACAGCATCACTGATTATAATAGGTTCTATTGTATTTTGTTGCGTTGCGCCACGCCGCTCGAGTCCGGTGTCGACACAATGTAAGTTAATGTTGCTTTCTGATGCTGCGTTTGAATTTTCATGCCACATTATTTGAAATTAGTGCGGGCCAAACATTTTTCTCTCCGGCCCGCGGGCCGTCTATTGAGGAACCCTGTTCTATATGGTGTTGGAAAATAACATACCCCCTACACCAAACCCCACCCTAAACCTAGCTGTCGCTGATAGTGTTAACTAAAGCAAAGTGATATAAAAATGCATTTGCTGATGCAACCATGTTATTTAAACTTGCTTTGCTTCTACCCAGAAGCACACGTACATCTGCAAGATGTCTGTTAAAGATCGCTTCACCTGGAAAGCATCTGCTGTGTACAAACATCTGATAGACGTCTCTAAGATGTCAGTTTTACATACATTCTAAGTCAAAAACATCTTAAAGATATCCATTAAAGGATTGTTAGGCTGCATTGATTAAGTCAACTGGAACCGGGAACACTTCCCATAACACCTGATGTTCATGTTTATTTTGAGTCATTGGGACAAGACCACTGGAACCAGACAAGTCCTCTGCTCAATCTGATGTGTGTTGCATCCTGGAATTAAACCACACCATGCTGGTTTCGTCTGGCCACAAGATAACTGCCCCCCCCTCCCCCCCCAGGTTTTTTCTCCATTTCTGTCATCGAGTGTTGGTTCCTTGCCACTTTCCCCTTTGGCTTGCTTAGTTGGGAACACTTAATTTCAGGAAATATTGTCAGCTTGATTGCACATACACTATTGGAAGAGGGCAGAAATTATGATGACATCGCTGAATCATCAATGAACTAACTGAAAAATGTATTGTTTGTTACTGACTAGTCACAAAAATTTAATGTAAAATATGAATATATCTTTATTCATTAAAAAGCATTATATCATCATCATACCAAGCAGTCACAAGTCACTGCATTTCAACTCTATTTATTGAAACTTGGAAGCCATTGAAAGAATATATTTTTATTTTCATTAAACAACATACAATATAATACAATATTTTTAATTATTCATATTGTTTATTAATTAAGATGCATTATATCAACATAAGGCACATGGCAGTCATAATAGTCATCACATTTCAAGTCTAATTTCAGGTAAAACCTGAAAACCAAAGAAAAAAAAACATATTTTTGGACAATACACAATAATACACAACATCTATCGTAAATGACTGCTACCTGTCACAACATTCCCTAAACCTTCTCTTAAAGTGCAAAAAAACCCAAAAAACACTTTCATTGTCTTATAATATGCAGTTATGTTTTCCTTTTTGCTCAACGACTCCCAAACGGTTCGCTCAACGATTAATTTTTCCAAACCCCTCCTTTGCATGATGCTAAACTGCAGTGATTGGTCTGAAGACCCAGTCTGTTGTGATTGGTCTACTGCATGCAGCGCATGTCAATAAAGGTACGCCCATAACCATTACTTAGGTAAACACTCGAACAGCCATGGTATATGTGTTAGCCCAATGCATAAACGTACTGATAAAGCACTGCAGTTTGTACACCAACGTATTGCTCTATTCTTTATCAGAACTAATAACAACGACAAACATTCACTATTCATCGACACATTTCTAGACAACTGCGAGCGAACAGATATTGCTGTTAGCCGGTTAGACGGAGACCTACAAGCTGCGCGGAGCGAACACAACACACACACAACTAAATACGCATTTTGCATGCTACAGTACAGCGTACATGACAGCAACAGTTTTTAAGAATTACTCCACTTTCAGGATAAACATTTCCTGATAATTTACTCACCCCCATGTCATCCAAGATGTTCATGTCTCTCTTTCTTCAGTCGAAAAGAAATGAAGGTTTTTGATGAAAACATTCCAGGATTATTCTCCATATAGTGAACTTCAGCGGCTACCAAATGGTTGAAGGTCAAAATTACAGTTTCAGTGCAGCTTCAAAGCTTCTACACGATCCCAGACGAGGAATAAAGGTCTTATCTAGCGAAATGATCAGTCATTTTCTAAAAAAAAATTACATTTTAATTTATACATTACAATTACAAAAAAATTTATATACTTTTTAACCTCAAACACTCGTCTTGTCTAGCTCTGCGTGAACTCTGTGCATTCCGGTTCATGACAGTTAGGGTATGTCGAAAAACTCCCAACTCATTTTCTCCTCCAACTTCAAAATCATTCTAAATCGTCCTACATCGCTGTTTTACCGTTTTTTTGTAAAGGGCTTTGACCTTCTTTGCATGTTCACTTTGTAAACACTGGTCCGGTCCTTCTGCAGCTATGTAGGAAGATTTTGAAGTTGGAGGAGAAAATGAGATGGGAGTTTTTCGACCTACCTAACTGTTTCGAACGGGACTGCACAGAGTACGCATGCGCATTGCAGAGCTACACAAGACGAGCGTTTGAGATTAAAAAGTATATAATTGTTATTCTTTTTTAGAAAATGACTGATTGTTTCGCTAGATAAGACCCTTATTCCTCATCTGGGATCGTGTAGAATGCTTTGAAGCTGCACTGAAAATTTTGACCTTCAACCGCTTGGTAGCCATTGAAGTCCACTATAAGGAGAATAATCCTGGAATGTTTTCATCAAAAACCTTAATTTCTTTTCGACTGAAGAAAGAAAGACGTAAACATCTTGGATGACATGGGGGTGTGTAATTTATCAGGAAATTTTAATTTGAAAGTGAACTAAACCTTTAAGATTCATTTAAAAAACGACTCTTTCTTTTGAAAGACACTAACTTTATACACGGTGCACTTTTAGATTTAAAACTCTGCAGCATGTTTTCATTCACTTAGAGCTGTGTTACACACTGCATGAAAGGTAATTTTCAAAAATCCATAATAGGGGCACTTTAAAAAATAAAACAATTTTCAAGGTAAAATCTACATATAGTTGGCAACGAAAGTAGTGTATTGATTAGTCTAAATTAAAACATGCTGAAGATTAGCAAACAGACTGTTGATTCATTAAACGATTAGTTGTTTCCTCACAAAAGCGGGAGGAAAAAAAAGACAAAAAAAAAACCAAACGTACATACCACCAAAGCTGCAGCGTTAGCGTTAAGCTTTT